>NC_060902.1:9611785-9721785 GCF_014805685.1 Silurus meridionalis
ACTGATTAATATTAGTAAAATAATTCGAGGTCTTGCGTGAAACTTGTTCGTGATGCAAAAATGGGCCCTGCTGTTGTAGAGTACTAACAGTCTACTACATCTATACCATACAATATAAGTATCTAAAATCTATGTATATTAGTGTAATATTGTTTTTCTTTACTTATTATAAAAACTTTCTTTCGGCTTCTCCCGTTAGGGGTCGCCACAGCGGATCCTCCGCATGTTTGATTTGGCACGTTTTACGCTGGATGCCGTTCCTAACGCAACCCTCCCCAATTTATCCGGGCTTGGGACCAGCACTGAGAGCGGCTGGGGATGGTTCCCTGACCGGGAATCGAACCCGGGTCGCAGCGGTGGGAGCGCTGCATCTTAATCACTAGACCACCAGGGGACCATGTTTTTCTTTACCTATTATATAAGAGAAAATACATTCATCATCTATTTATTAGATAACACTGTACTGAGTCAGGCCACCTATTGCTCCCAGGCAGAAGCATTTAGTTCAACCCAGTTCAATTCGGTCTTATTGGTATAGCATTCTTAACTAGAAACTTGATCCCAAAGCAGAGATAAAGAGGTTATACAATTTTAATTTATATGTTAGTGTCTATAAGTTTATCCCTAATGAGCCAGTGGCAACAATGGCACGGAAAAGATAAAGAAAAGGACCTGATTGCTGTTGATTTCTCAGCTGCAAATCCCCTGTTCTCATCTCAAAAGGTGATGTGTTAGATCCAGGTCTGGTGCTTCAGGGGGCCATTTTAGCACACTGAACTCATTGTCATGTTCATGTATCATTTGTCACTTGTATGACACATTATAATGCTGGAAGAGGCCATTATAAGATTTGTAAATTGTGGCCATAAAAAGATGCATATAGTCAGCAACAATACTCAGATAAAATGTGGGCTCAAAATATGCTATTAACAGGCCCAAATTGTGCAAAGAAATAAAAACTAACACCAGCATCCTGAATTTATGGATTATGCAATTCATTTCATTCTGTAGCAGAATACACTATTAGTACATCT
The DNA here is from genome assembly GCF_014805685.1 of Silurus meridionalis. Classification (NCBI taxonomy): domain Eukaryota; kingdom Metazoa; phylum Chordata; class Actinopteri; order Siluriformes; family Siluridae; genus Silurus; species Silurus meridionalis. The sequence continues at coordinate 9,612,820 of NC_060902.1, forward strand.
AAAATACCATCTAATAACTATTAGCAAACTGGAATTAACTGCAAATATACTGTTGGCACAGAACTGTTGAATTCTCAATTAAATAAACTCGATTGGTTTAGCAGGATTAATTAATTAACACTGCTTTTCTAAAAGTTCTAATATGTTAATGCTAAAACATTATTGTTTCTATATTAAAACTTTACTCATAGAGACTTAGATGGGGACACTACATGATCTCTAAATATAAAAATAGGAAGAATAAAAAAAATCCTACATTGCTCCAAAATATAACAGAAAATCATTCACTCTAACACCACAATCTGTAGAGAGGTCAGAAATTCGGCATGCTCTCTGGGTTGGAGTGAGGCATTATTTTCTCTCCACTGTCAACCAATTGCCAATCTTCAGCATCTGTGAGCTCAAATATGTACGAGAGGGGAATGATGCTTGTTGCACTACTCTGTGATGCTTGAAAAAAAACAGAGATTGGAATATTGTGCCTCAGGAGTTATTATAAACTTCACCCTTACTGGATGGTAGGAGTCACGTGATAGGGGAAAATTGAGATGAGGAAAGTGGGGATAGAAAAGAAAAACACTTGCCATTTCTTGGAAACATAACTATATGTTTTTGTCTTCAAGGTAGAAAAATGTGGTTGCTAAGGGAATGAATGTTTATAGCTGCAGTATTGCGTCAGCAGAAGTGAAACTAGATAAATTAGCAAACCACTATCTAGTCTCACTGAGGTTTCACCAAATTTCAATGGTTACAAAAAATGTGGTGTTCATTACTTAATGCAAAAAACACTTGGGGTCGCATTGTAATGAGAAAATATCTCAGGGGGTGCCGTAACAGTAAGTCCACATCACATTAACCTGTCCTACACCCGGTCATGTTTTATTCCTCATTAATTATACAAAGTTTGTCTAAACAGACAAAATTCACCACGCTGAAGCAGCGTGCAAGTAAAAATTTCCATGACGTGGATAATTATTACTTTATTACATACTTTATCCGAACAGACCTATAACAGGATTTTAGTTTATTTCATTCTGACAACCGTAATCTTGGAGCTGATTTACAAGTACATTATAACTGCTTTGACTTAAAAACTGTTGACTTTAGGCTCAACTTGCTCTGAAATATACCATTAGATAGAGGATAGATAATGGCCATGATAGATAGAGAAACTTTGTACATTTAGCTTTTCCTTTATTGTTATGGTGAGAAACTGTTCGAGCATTGGCATAAAAAGCACATAAAACAACAATAAATTAAGGGATTAAACAATTCATGGGGGGAAAAAAATACTGGAATGATCCGGAATAACAGAACATCAATATATCATGCATGTCAATGTTTGACAGAGACCATACTGCCTGTTAGTGTCAGATTGTAGGACATTGGCTGTACTTCTGTAACTACCTTATAAACAAAATTCATTTTTCTGCCGCAAATATTAAAAGCTATAAAGAATGTAGCATTTTCACTCCATGGGATTCTGAATGACAATCAGGAAATAGTCCTTATCTGTGGAAAGAAAACAAAAGTAAACATTAGATTGAGACAAATGTTTTCCTGAAAACAAACTGCCAAATAATTGGCACTTAAATAGGTTTTGATGCAACAACCTACTGGACAGAATGACACAGGGTTACTGTGCCTTTATCTTTACGTTATGCACAAACGTTTTGTTTAGTGATTCTAATAATATTAATGGAAATGGAAAAAGAAAAAAAAAAAAAAAAAAAAAAAAAAATTTTTCTTTCCTGTTACTGGAAAGAAACTGGTTACTGACCGCAGCAATGCTGAGCCACAACAGCTTTATTCAGCAGGTAACCCCTATTACAGTGAGAATTAAACATGGGTATTTGTGATTTCAGGAAGCGCAGCCCGATTCCAACTATCACAACAGGAAAATATTAGCTGTTTCATAATGCTTCTGTTCTTTCTATCTTATATAAACCTGAACAAGCTGCTGTCTAACCATGAAAGCACAGCAATCAACATATTTCTTTATTGTAACTCAGCTTCCTGTGTCTATGCTGCCGAACAGATAAAGATGTGAATCTCAAAACATATTCAACATCTTTTTGTGTTGTTTGTCAGGGCAGCTTCCCTATGCAAGATCTTAGTAAAGTAACTCTGCTGCTGTTCACCACAAGTACATGCAGCTTTTTAAAATTTTAATACACTTTTTACAATTAGCTTAGTTAAATCTAAGAAAGGGGCTACACCCCTTTTCTCTATTCCACCCAGGATAGATTGCCAATCCAATCCAAGGAACCAACTGTGTGTTTTGTTCCTATTTATAAGTACAAGGTCCAGGGACATTGCGTGTGTGTAGAATTAAAATGTAATTGTGCACTGGAAGTTAAATAAGTAACAAAAAAATTAAAAGAACTGAGCACTTCTCGTTACTGTATAAAGCACTTCTACTGAAATCAGATCAATGTATTTTTCAGATCTATATGCTTCCGACTATATTTCAAAGGAAACCCCTAGGGAACATGTTTGCAAACAGGCAGGTACAATAGGTAAAGTGATCTTCAAGCTCTCAATTTGTTGACATTTGAAAATGAAAAACCCCCAGTGATGGAGGTGGTTTAAAACAAAAACATTTTTTTTATAAATTGCTAGAAAACACCAGTGTTTATCACATGTCCGGAAAACAGTTGTCTAGGGTTGAGAAAACCTATTAGGATTTGCAATAATCAGCTCAAAAATACAATAATACTCAAGCATGGACACAAAACAGCAACATACACAGAGACAGAGAGGGAAAACCCCTCATTACCTGGAGCAATCATAATCTCATTCTTCTTGGAGCGAACTCTGAGGAAGGTGAGATCATTCTGTGGGTCGATGTCTCGAACTGTACTCCGTGCTTTCATCACCAGCTGGTGGATGAGGCCTGCATAGTGCACTGTACTTGCATTATCCAGAGTGGTTTTAATAGGAATGCCTTTGGGGGGGAAGTAAACACAGAGAGGGGGCTGAAAAGTAGAAGGCTGATAATCATAGCTTTGTTTAAATTTAGCTGGACTTTATCATGTGATATTTTCATGTCAAGGATTAACTCAGAGCAGTGAATTTTATTAACTCAAAGTTGACTATTTTCTTCAAACAGCAGCAGATTGTATTATTTTTATGCCATTTTATCAGCATTTTTCAATATAATAAAAAGTGGGGAAGGAGGTGGAGGGAATGAGACATTCAATAAAAGTGTCTCAAGTTTGTTACTCTACTCATGCTGCAGAGATTTGTAAACTGTTCAATGTTTTCTTTTTTGAAATGCGTAAACAGATATTTCCAGAGGCGAAGCACACCCGTAGATGAGCATGGCTCCCACTCAGCAATCAATAAAGTCTTCATTTGCTGCCAGTACTCTTTATGGCAAGACAAGCAAAAAGGTAAAGTCATAAGTGAAATAACATCACATAGCGAATGACATGGCACCCATTCAAACTATGGAGAAAGACGTTTTCAGAAAGTTGATTTAAACTCTGGAGCCAAGATATGAGATCCCCAGCTGTAACTAGTGAACCAGTGTTTGAGTAGGTTGTTTGTGCTGTGTTTAAGTGAACCAGTGTTTGAGTAGGTCGTTTGTGCTGTGTTTAAGTGAACCAGTGTTTGAGTAGGTCGTTTGTGCTGTGTTTAAGTGAACCAGTGTTTGAGTAGGTCGTTTGTGCTGTGTTTAAGTGAACCAGTGTTTGAGTAGGTCGTTTGTGCTGTGTTTAAGTGAACCAGTGTTTGAGTAGGTCGTTTGTGCTGTGTTTAAGTGAACCAGTGTTTGAGTAGGTCGTTTGTGCTGTGTTTAAGTGAACCAGTGTTTGAGTAGGTCGTTTGTGCTGTGTTTAAGTGAACCAGTGTTTGAGTAGGTCGTTTGTGCTGTGTTTAAGTGAACCAGTGTTTGAGTAGGTCGTTTGTGCTGTGTTTAAGTGAGTAGTTTGTGTGCTATTAATTTCGAATACTTTAATGCGCTCTGTGTTTGATTATTAATGCCTGTGTAGTAAGGCGTTGGACACAGTAAAAGACAACAGTAGTGTTAAAAGTTGTAAAGAGTACCAAATTCAACAAAACAAAATAAATGAAAAATTAGAACTGATAGTCACGTTCATACCAATATAGCACCCACCCTTCTATGTCATGCTTTATAAGCATACCAATCTAGACATGCCAGTCATTATTTGACCAGCCTCGCTTTTTTTTTTTTTTTGAAGGAATTTCACGTTTCAACATGACAATGACCCAAAGTACACCTCAAAAATTAACAATGACATGGTTTCAGAAAAGTAAGATTAAAGTCCTGGAATGGCTCAGAGAGAGCCCAGTCCTTAATCCCATTAAAAACCTATAAAATTAGAACAGGAGGTGCCCTCGCAATTTGAAGGAACTTGAACTTTTTTGCAAGAACAGTGGTGTAAATTTCCAAAGTCTAGATGTGTGAAGTTAACAAAGACTTATTCATAATGACTTGATTTTATGTAATAAAAGCAAAAAGTGCTTCCACATAGTATTACTTGGGAAGGTTGTGCAGACGTATGCAGGCAAGCTGTGGTACTTTTTTGTATTTAAAATATTCCCAATAAATAAATATTTTTTCCCCTTCTGGATTTCTGTTTGTTTGAACGTTGCATTAAAGATGTAACAAAAGTCTGCCAATTTCATATGTGAGTGTAGACTCTGTATATCTACTGTAGGTTTCTGCTGTACACGTCACTGTGACCGAACTGTTACTACAGAAACCTTCATGCAGTAGAACACGAGCATTAATATAATCCTGTGATTTGTAACACAGTCATAATTACAAGAAAGTTCATCTGCAGTATCTGTCCAATTCAATTTTTGAATTAGATGGAGGTACAGTATAAAAAAAAGCAGATTATTGATGATACATGGGTGATTAATGTGCTGCTGATGTCTGTTGGCTGAATCTTGCCAAAGAAATGAAAGTGTAGTAATTACCCTCAGAGTTGACTATGATGATTCCTTGCACTCCTTTCTGACTCTGGATTCTCTTCAGCGTCTCCTCAACTTCAGCCTTCAGACAGAAACACAGACAATTAACTAAAATATTTGTAATTATGATTAACCATATCTTGTTTATAGGAAAAAAATAATATTAACATGACACTTTGAAGATTGATTTAATACCACTTGTAGAAATGGCACAATTACAGCAGCATGTTGGTAAGAATATTATATTTGAAAAGCAGATCAATCAGTTAGATGAAGTACTGTATATTAACAATATGACAATAATAGAAAATGTATTGTAGGAGCATAAAATTATCATCATTGAATTACTTAATGCTGTTTGTATAAAATGTGTGCCATGCTTTGGCAAATACGGTAAGTGAACTGTAAAGGTATATCTTATCCTAAAGGTGATTTCAATAAATCTCACTGCACAGTTCAACTGACAGTTAATATTAGCAGTGGCACCTTTAGCTAACGAGCTGGCTGTAACCTGTTTATAATATCCCGTTGACAAATTGAAATTAGACAATCGGATCAATTTCATTAATTTCTGAACTTAATAATCTGCTGTGAACTGGAATGTCACCGACTGGCTAGTGAAAATACAAAAGCGTCATATAAGCGGATAGCAAATGAACCCCATTGTATGGCAACGCCCTGGAACACTAACTAGCCTGGAGCAGCTGCGATTCAGATTTCAGCTGATTTCGCATATGAATAATAAAGTAATAAAACAACCAAAGTAAAAAAAAGAAATGAACTACTTGCCATTCTTAATTATTTGCGTTCCTACAGGAAGCCCAGCTACAGTTTTGAGCAATTAAAACTGGCTAGCATAACACTAGTCGAGCTGTGCGCTGATTTGTTGTTGAGTGTGACACGGCAGTGACATCACACATGCCTGCTTTTTAGCGACCCCTGCTGGTGTGGAGGAGAGGTGCTGCAATTAAAGCAGAAAAAAAACATCCAATTTTAATCCATCTTTGTAGTAATAGTAATACTATACTATACTATGCTGTACTATATGGTACTGTATAACTGCACAGTTAAGGTCTAAATAAACTTGTATGTAAAATATAAGTTTTTTTTATTTCCTGGAGTACAAGTATTTAATTTGAAATCTAACTCAGTAATAATACTATGAAAAACAACCCATAGCAATGCATCATCTGTTGCATGCTTTTCTTCCTACACAATGATGCACAACAGATAGAAAGGTGTATCTGAACATGGATAAATATCTGAACTTGGGGATGTGTGCCCCAGACCCCATCTTAGTACAAGATTTCAACATTCAGCAAATAATAGGTATGTAATATGCATAATCTGCTTTGCTTTTTTGAATTCAACAAAAATATTATTGTGGCCCAGTTTCCTAAAATCAATCAATGAGATATGTGAAGAAAAGAATTTCACTGTTGTAATGTATATGCGACAAATAAAGGCTCTTTCTTATGCAAGTTTTGCTCATTTGCAGCATATTGAATTAATTTATATGCTTTCTTTGTGAACAGTAAACACTGGATATTTGCAGAATATTTTATTACTAATTAGTTTATTTAGCATTAGTTATGCACATGACCAATACTAAATGATATAGTCAAACAAAGTTGGTTTTGATATTAAAACAGGACATTAATTTAAATTAATTAAAAACATCACACACTTTTAACATCTTGCCTATACTTGCTGCACACGCACATACAAACACACACACACACACACACACACACACACACACATACACACACACACACACACACACACACATACACACAGACAGAAAAAGGAGCTTCTATCAAATACATCTTCACCAAGAACGACCAAGGTCCACTGATTACTTCCATGGAAACTTTGACTACAGACAGGTTGCATATGAACGGAGAATTGGACCGACTACACCTTTACTGGAAACAAGCTCACCTCAACAGCTGACATAGCCATTCAGTCACTCTAATTCTGCAAAAATTTCCTTTACGACTCCTATTTGTACACTATAAACCCAAATACATTATAAAAAAAAACAAGAAAGTTGTAAAATGTTGATTTTTGGGAGTTAAAACAGGTCCCTTTAAAAAAAAAAAAAAAGCCAAAGGCCACATTTTATGTATTTTGTTTTTCTGTCTCCCACACATTCAGTGTCTGGTTCTGCCTGGCCGCTTCGTCCTCCTTACAGCACAGCACATTTTTTATTGTTTTATTTTTACACTCTGACTAAATTGTCAAAGGGAACTTTGCTAACTTATAGTATTAATAATAATACTTAGCAGCCTGTATTTGTCAGATATATTACAGCAATGTGAAATTCACTTCTTTGTATATTCCAGATTGTTGGGAAGCTGGGGTCAGAGTAGAGGGCCATGTTACAGCATCCAGTAGCATCTTAGAAGTGCTGGGGCTTAAAACCCTGACCATCTGAAAGCCTTAACCTTTGAAAATCTGATCACATGCACATTATCAACTTGTGCTGTTAATATCATGAACAGCAGCTACGCTAATTCCTCTCCACTGCTTCTCTTTCTCTCCCCATCCCGAGGCTTCCTGAGGTTTGGCCAGCTCCAGTCACGTCCCACCTCATGAAGATTATGGACTTTAAAGAAGTAGATGCCAAACTCGCAAACATCCTGAACCATCTAGAGATGTACCAGTGCCAATTGGATCCCACTGCATGTGTGGCGTTTCGACATTGGACCTCCTGAAGTGTTTAAAGGCTCTGGCATGGAGAAGCTGATGCTGGATCTGCCATGATCACAAATGTTGAGCTCAGTAGCTCCTACTTTTATACCAAAGACTGTTGAAAGAACATTTACTTATAATCTTATACTCCAGTGCTCATGTTAGTTCTCACTCTCCAGTGCTCTGTATTGTTGAAAGATTTTTGATCAAACTCTTGATGTCACCCAAATGAGGATGGGTTCCCCTTTTGAGTCTGGTTCCTCTCAAGGTTTCTTCCTCATTACATCTAAGGGAGTTTTTCCTTGCCACAGTCGCCATGCTGCTCATCAGGGATAAATACACACCATTCACCTTGACTGTTGATTTCTATAAAGCTGCTTTGAGACAATGTCTGTTGTAAAAAGCGCTATAGAAATAAACTTGACTTGACTTGACTTGACTTGAACCACCCTTGCTCTGGATCCGACTGTTGTCCAACAAATGGAACAGGAACGTATTAAGAATATCATTCTGCCTGTATGCTTATATCTTTGAGTGGGGAAGCAGACAAGACGGTTCATAATATTACATCTTCTGTGTTTGTTTAAACATTGTGGCCACCACACAAGTATTGAACACGATTACGAAAATAACCAACAACGAAAATTCAGCCCACAACGTTCAAACCTTGAGTTTGGTCTACACTGGTGATATCTACTCTATTATCTAGCAAGCTATGTAACTAGCAAGGTTGTCTAGTTGTCTTCATAGTGCAATTATCACTAAGCAGATCTATTATAATTGCAATTTAATTTTAAAAAGCACATCAGAAATTTTATTTACAAATTACACAGTCAGGCAATAAATTAACTGATACTAATATAGTAAATATAAATATTTTAGCCAAGTCAAGTAGGCCTTTAAGCCTTTTTTTACAATCTATGCCTAAGCCTTAAGAATCAAATCTTTCCTTTTAGCAATGCAGTAAACACTATGTGTCTATGTCAGAGTTTTATGGAAAGCTTATGAAAAAACAATTTCCATACATGTGATTACATGAATCTATTTATTTATGGCTTACCTGACATACAATCACAAGCCAAAAAACACACTCTAACAAACCAAAAACCAAAACCATCTACACACATGGTTTGTATAAAAGAAAAAAAAAAACTAAACTAAACTAAAACTAAATTACACAAGCAAATATTATATACTGTATATATATATATATATATATATATATATATATATATATATATATATATATATATATATATATATATGTGTGTGTGTGTGTGTCTCTGCTCTGTGTATCATGATATTGCGGTTTAACTTTGATTTAGATCTCATTTTTGATTTAGATTTCAAATTTGTGAAAAGATTGTATGAAGTATGAATTATTCTCTTAAAGTTATAATGTTGTGCTGGATGTACACAACAGAGTTCAAAGAAAGCGGTTTTACAGGTTATTTATTTTTTTAAATATCATCTTATCAACTGCTGCCAAATTTGGCCCAAATCTCACACACACACACACACACACACACACACACACACACACACACACACACACACACACACACACACACAGACACAGAGCTTATCTTATCTGAGACTTCAAAGATCATGAGTCATCATAAGTCAAAAACAACTACAGGTCTATAATACAACTGCAATGGAACAGTTGCTGCACAAATTAACACAGTCTGCACATTGTTTTTATAAAATGTTTACTTATGACAGGGCTATGACAATAGAGTGCATTTTCAGAGTAAACTGTATATACAGTGGAACCCGGTTATCTCGACCTCGGTTAACTCGACAACCCTATTAAGTCGACGTTTTTGAAGTGGAACCGCCAAATTCTCGCTTTGTCTTAGCATTTTTTATCGGTTATGTCGACTTTTTTTATGTCGCCGAACCCTGATATCTCGAGCACAAGGGGGGAATCCGCGATGCGCTTTGGAAAGAAAAGAGCAGCCGTTGAGAGAGTGCCGGTGGGAAGACACGTACCGGGATACGCATGCGCGATAACAACGACCGTCGTGAACCAACATATACCAACAATAACGGACAGTGAGAGTGTGGAAGTTTAAATAGGAGCTGGTGATGATGCTAAACGAGCACCATATGTGCGTGATTGAAGCCGAGAGCTTCAGAGAAAGCGGCCGAGAAAAGCACCTGCCACGCCGAAGGGGGCGCCGAAGGGGGCGTGGCACGTGGATTCCTGACTGTTAACAAACAATGTACTGTATGTATTTTTATAACATGCCTTCATCAAACAAATCGCGGCAACGCTGTTGTGTAAAACCTCCAAAAACCTCCAAAAACACATGCATGCACATTCTCATTTATTACATCATGTACATAAAGAAATTTCAAGCACGCCATTTTGATTTTCGTTTATCTCGATCATCGGTTACCTCAATGCTTTTTGGCGACCCCATAGGACATCGACATAACCGGGTTCCACTGTAAATAGTAATGTTTGAAATCTTAGAAATTTTAAAAGTAATAATATTGTAATTTTACGTTGGACTGATCTGCTATTAAAATTGATGATTAAAACAGTTTAAAGCTTAAATGCATTTTTACATGATATGTGTTGCTTGTCCACTCCGATTTTATCCTTGAAATTAAACTCTACTGTTTACCTGGAATATTAAATATAATTAATTTAAATTTGAATCTGTAAGTTGTAAAATTAAATGCTTGTGTCATGTAAATTACTTTTAGTTTTCTTTTTAAACCTACTAATCTAAAGGTTTTGGGACCAATTGGAAAAAAGTGGCTACTACCTTATTTAGCTGGCTTTTTGGATTTGAGGTAAATGACCTTTGTAATCTGAGCAAATCATTTCACTGATGCAGGACCATGCAGACATTTCAAGATCAATAAAAATCTATTCAAAAAGGTATCCAGTGGAGCCAGCGAAGATATTTAAGCAGAGCTGTGATAAACCACTATTATTTATTTGAATAAAAACAACTAGTGACAAAGGATATGTCATTAATGCTATGGCTATTTATAGTGGCCTGTTTATAGGAAGTTAAACTAAATACAGAGTTAACTATGTTAGTTTTGCTTGCAACCACTAATAATGTTGGGCCTGTGCTTTTTTAATAAAAGCACTAACATCACAAGGCCTAAAGGATTAGTTGTTGTCAAACCCCGCAGGATAATAGACCATTTAAATGAATTCTAAATTAAACTAAATGTCTAAAGGTTTTGTCGGTGAGTCCAGCCCATGTCTAAAGTCAATATGTCAATATGAAAGAATATTGTGTAAAATATTGTTATCAGCTATATCAATAACTACATCTACCAGTTGAAATTCAACCTGTATAAAATCAGATAGGTAAAAGTACAGGTTTTATTAAGGTTACTAAGACACAATGAGACACATCTCTGTTCTTTAATTTCAATGCAATTCATTTTTATTTGTATAGCACTTTTAACAATGAACATTGTCTCAAAGCAGCTTTACACAGATAATGTGGTGATAAAAAATGAATATGTTCTTTATAAGTGTAAGTTTGTCCCTGATGGCCAGTGGTAACTGCGGCAAGGAAAAACTCCCCGAGATGGCAAAAGGAAGAAACCTTGAGAGAAACCAGACTCAAAAGAGGGAACCCATCCTCATCTGGGTTGCACCAAATGTCCATTTATTGCAGATATACGAAGTTGCAGTATACAGTAATGGTGATCAGAAGCAAACTGTAGAGTTAATGTAGCAGACTGTTGACATTAACTACAGTCCAAATCCATCCTCAAAGCTCCCGTTCTTAATCCCAAATTTCATGGAACCACCCAAGGCGTTGATGTGAAACCGTCCCCAGCTGCACAGAGTGGCCTCCAAACAAAGAGAACAATATCCAGAGGCAGGTCTGGATGAAGTGGGAAGATCCACAAAGGGAAGAGGGGCAGGAAAAGTGGTCACTGGAACCTTAGGAGCATGTTTAACCTGACCGAGAGAGAGAGAAGAGGGTGACAGGAAGAGAAGGATATGGATTATTATGTGTCCTTATTGTTGTATGAAAGTTAACATCACTGTGCAGTTGGAACTCTGGCAAGACTCGCTATGGCAGCATAACTAAAAGGGAGAACCAGAAGGTAACACAGGCATGAGTGATCTCTGGGATAAGAGACGACCCACCACACCACCGTCAACAAACCTAAGTGAACGTGTGAGAGTGAGGGGACGACAGCATACAAATATCCCAGTTCACCAAACACTCTAAATCCATGATCCCTCCAGATCTGAGCCTTTACCTAAGAAAAATCTACTGTTAAAAGCCTTGACTAAATAAATATGTTTTCAGCCTCGACTTGAACACTGAGACTGTGTTTGAGTCCCGAACACTGATTGGAAGGTTGTTCCATAACTGTGGGGCTTTATAAGAGAAAGATCTGCCCCCTCCTGTAGTCTTCATTATTTGAGGTACCAACAAATAGCCTGCACCTTTTGATTTAATTAAGCATGGAGGATCATACTGGTACAGAAGTTCACTCAGAGACTGCGATGTGAGACTGTTAAGTGCTTTATACGTCAGTAGTAGTATTTAATAATCAATGCGAGATTTGATTGGGAGCAGTGTAGACTGATTAAAACAGGAGTGATGTGGTAATATTTTCTAGATCTAGTGAGGACTCTTGCTGCTGCATTCTAAACTAACTGAAGCTTATTTATGCACCTTCTTGAACACCCAGACAGTAAAGCGTCAGTAGTCTAATCTAGATGTAACAAAAGCATGAACTAGTTTTTTTGCATCCTGTACCAACATCATATTTTTAATTTTAGCAATATTTCTAAGGTGAAAGAAGGCGATCCTGGTAATATTATTCATGTGAGCCTCAAAGGAAAGACTAGGGTCAATAATCACACCAAGGTTTTTGACTGCTGTACACACTGACATAGAAACACCATCCAGAGATGCTACGTAATCGGAAATTTTACTTCTAGCTGCATGTGGTTCTAGTAAAAGTACTTCCATCTTATCTGAGTTGAGCAGAAGTAAGTTATTAAGCATCCACTGTCTAATGTGCATTACACACTCCTCAACATTGTTAAGCATATCTCTTTCATCTGGCTTTGCTGAAATATACAGCTGTGTATCATCAGCATAGCAATGGAAGTGAATACCAGGTTTATGTATAATTTCACCCAGAGCAGCATTTATAAAGAGAAAAGCAGTGGGCCTAAGACAGATCCTTGCGAAACACCAAACTTTACCTCAGAGAGTGTGGAGAACTCAACATTTACATCAACAAACTGATAGAGATCAGTCAAATTAGACCTAAGCCAGGCGAAAGATTTTCCCTTTATTCCAACCATGTTCTCAAGTATAGCAAGCAGTATAGTATGATCAATGGTGTCCAAAGCTGCACTAAGGTCTAACAAAACAAGTAGGGAGACAAAACCCTGATCAGAGGGCATTAACAGGTCATTTACCACCTTAACTAGCGCCGTCTCTGTGCTATGATGAGGCCGAAATCCTGACTGATACATTTAAAAAATGTTATTCATAAGTAGATGTGAGCATAATTGCTGTACTACAACCTTTACTTTCGGATATAAAGGGGAGATTCGATATTGGCCTGTAGTTGTACAGCTGACATGGGTCAAGGTTTCTTAATTAGAGGGTTGATAACTGCCAGTTTGAAGGATTTAGGTACATAACCACTGCTAATGGAAGAGTTTATTATTTTTAAAACAGGTTTAATTACCTCTGGAATTATCTATTTGAAGAAACTTGTAGGCAAGGGATCGAGAATGCAGGTTGATGATTTTGATGAGGAAATAAATGAATTTAAGTCATTCTTTTGAATAGAAGTAAAGCTTTGTAATCTTTAGAAGAACTCTTACCAGTATTATCTTGAGACTGGTTAAATTTCTTGCAAGGAACAATTCAGCAATGTTGAATTATTCAAGCTTAAATTAAAAGGTGACCATATTACTTTTAGTCACATAGTGTGGAATGAGAATAATCAGACCATTCACTACCATACTTTTTTCACAATGACATCACCTTTGTCACTAATTAACTGTGAAAACTCACTTATCATTTGAAAAGAATTTAGATGAGATGTGAGTGGTAGTGTTGATTAGTCCGTCAATAATGGTCTTTGTGGGTGACCCTCAAATAAGGTATTGTCTTAGAAGGAAAATTTCTAAAGTATGAGACTTTACATTAGATTTTAAGATCAAAAATAACATTTTAAAACATTGACTTTGTGTCTTATTCTCATTTTAAATTTGTTTCCATTGTCAGCTGGAAATGTATATACATCTAGGCTAGGGCAATGTATATACATCTCAGCCAAATCTAACTGATGCCTGATTTCTAGCTTGTTCTGGTAATTACAGGAAGAGACGAGACTGATCAAATAATGCTGCCAGCCTGCTCCTTTGGCCAATTACATAGAGGTTGACTCCTTTATCTCTTCAATTAATGTCGGGCTAATTCATTTTGAGTAGATTCTGCACTCCAGAATGGCTGAATATCCTGTCACAGAACTGCACAAACCAGGAAATTGAATGTTAAGATAAGCACCATGTGTCTTTTCTGTTTTCTTTATAAAAAACTCACAATGCCCTTTCCTGTAACCCATGTACAAAGCTTTGAAAACTTTATGCAACATGTCAAAATGGTCACATCCTAAGAATAACAATGAAAAACACACAATCTTTGTTTGTGAAAAAGGCTACAAGATCTAGCAATCCTTTCTTTCAACTCTCTTATTATTTATCTTAAAATTATAATGCATTTGGCTGTTATAATGGTTAGGAAGGACTTGAGTTTGTTATACATTTCTATATGATACTTTGTTACTATACATAAATATTATTTTTACTTTTTCTTTATACCATATAAAATATTTATACATTGCTTATGCTTATACTTAAATATATTGCAAAGAAATACTGCACTTTTATTTCTTAAAATAAAGTGCTCACTGAAACCTCAAGAGTATGTTTAACTCGACAGAGAGAGAGGGAGAGAGAGAGAGAGAGAGAGAGAGAGAGAGAGAGAGAGAGAGAGAGAGGAAGAGAAAGCTCAATTCTTAAGAAAATTATTAAGTATCCTTATTGTTGTATAAATGTTAAGGAGACTGTGCAGTTGGGGACTCACTATGTCAGCATAACTAAAAGGGAGAGCCAGAAGGTAACACAGAAATGTGGGATCTTTTGGATAAGAGACGACTCACCACACCACCGTCAACAAACATCAAAGATTTATTTGGGAGCAGTGTAGACTGATTAAAACAGGGGTGATGTGTTCATATTTTCCAGATCTTGTAAGGACTCTTGCTGCTGCATTCTGAAATAACTGAAGCTGAACTAAAGCTGAATGCACTTACTTATTTACTGTTTGATCTTGTACAGATACTTATGGTTTAAACGACTCTGGTAAAAGTTTAAGTACTGACTACACTTTTACACTCAAGTTAAAGTATAAAAGTTTGGGCTCTGACATGTACTTGAATAAAAAGTATTATAAAAGTATAATTACTAATACCTATTTTAGTGTCACACTGGTAACTGTACCTCACATCATATTAATATATTAAAACAAATAAAAAATGTTGTTATCTAATGAATGTGTCCAGGCTGAACATCCACCATATATAACACAAGCAGAGCAAAGATGATGATGATCAGGTGTTAGATTGCTGCATCATTGCTGCAAGTTAGATTTGTAGGCATCATACAACTGTGGTGTGTGATGAGATGATACACCAGTGGTAGATTTAAAAAGCCGGAGAGGAAAAGAAATAGGTTGATGGGCTAAAAACAGCACACAATGAATAGAAAAAATGTTGTTCATGACACCAAATAGATTAAAAATAAAGTAACGATTCTGGTTTGAAAATGTAAGAAGTAGAAAGTATAGATATTTGTGTAAAATATTTTATGAGTGAAATTAAAAAGTATAAGTATATAAAAATAAATAATGAAGTAAAGTACTGATACTGAAAATTCTACTTAAGTACAGTAACAAAGTTTTTGTACTTTATTACTTTTCATCTGTGTACTTTATCCTTAATTATAACTTTTTTTCTTTTTGAACAAAGTTGCCTGCACCAATGCCAGTTTTGTTCCCTTGGAGTTTTTGGGTTCTCAGGGCATATCAGGCTGAGTGTTTAGCAACGTGAGCATTCACTTCTGTAAATATACATATTTAGCTTTTGTAGCTAACATTGAAATAAATGGTTTTGGAGAACGTTTTTAAAATTTATCTCTAAAATAAAGAAACCCAAGTGTTTATTTTTTACACTGGGTGAATTCTAGGAGTGAGACAGAGCCTGGGTGTTGATGAAAGAGGGTTTGCTGTGGGACGGGAAGATTTAAAGTAAACTGACTCACACAGGAAAGTTTTACGCTGGTACACCGAAAACGAGTTCATGTGCATGCGCGCGCCACACACGCACGCACGCACGCACACACACACAGAGCGCGCGCACGCTGGGCTTCGAAGGCGGTCGCGATAAAAGACTTGCCAGTTTCTTTCCAGGACCATGTTACGACAAAGATATCGCATCGATCGGACTATAGCGAGTAAGTACAAGAACGCATTTTTCTTCATCAGTTGTAACTAGTATAACGATTTAAGGTGCCAATAAAGTTTAGAACGAAAACGTTTTGCTAGATGCCGAAGAGAAACCATCGTAAGCGGTGTAACGTTATTCCACAGCATTTCTCATTTCTCTTATCTACGAAAACTTCTCACGTCCGCACTTAAACATACAAACAGAAAAGCTCAGAAAATAAACCCTTCGTTTGGTGCGTGTGGCTGTAAAAGTGATTACAGGAAGATGGAGGAGTTTTGAGCACATTAACGGTACAGTTTTTGGAGGTCGATAAAACGCCTTCCGTCTAACACGTTTAAACACGCGTGGAAACTTTCTGAACCGCAACACTGAGTAGAGAAACTAAGTTGTGTGATAGTTAAGTTGGAAACCCTCGTCTCATTCCGACTTCGGGGAACCGGTCATTCTCATCTCTGAGATCAAACTCACTGCCAAAGGGATTTACTTTGTGGTCGCACATGCTGAAACCTGTTTGATTTCTTTCTGGTTTTGGTGGATGGATTGGGCCAAATGACAGGATTGTAGTCTATATAATTGTATACTGCTTAGACTTGCAGACAACAATCTCCGCCCCTACATCATACACCAACATGGTTATTTAGGGGGGAAATGGGGTGGCCTATAATAAGAAACAGACTGTAGTGAATGTCAGCGTCGTTTCAGCCTTTAGGAGGCAATCCAAAAAAGTTAAGTGTTGGAAGTATGAATGTTTGTTATATGTGTTGATGGTCTACTTATTAATATGTGGACACTCGAAAACTGACAAGTCTGTTACTTTAGGTGCGTCTGTGTACAGGAAGGTCCTCGTCATGCATGTTTAGTGCTTAGTACACTTCAGTGTAGAGGATAGTATAAAAAAAGGAAGGCAGAGTTGGGGGTAGCTGCTTGAAATCCCCAACATGAGCTCAGAGCTGTTAGAGCAGGCTGTGGACTCATGTTTTGCTCGTCCTATAGGAGCTTGATGGCTTTTCCTGCCTTTTTTTTTTTTAACGTTTGTGTCTAGGGCTGACTTTGGGCCTGGAAACATGAGCCAGTGAGTGCTCTCCCACAACCCCCACTCTCCCAAGTTTTTCTCTGCATTACAGTTGCACAAAATAAGCATGCTTTCACCTTCCAGAAAGTATTAAATGTCTTGATTCGTGGACCGCTTTCACTTTCAACAAACAGCTAGGATGACTTTTGCCAATTGGACATTGCATACTTAAAATGTTTGCTTCAAATCTGTTGATATAGTTAATTATAGTAGAAGTATCGTAGATACACACAGTTTATTATTTGAGATTAGGCATTTAAAGTGTGGTTTCAGTACAGCATTGATTGGGCTTCATATATCCCCAAGGCAGATTCTTTAACTCTAACTTGAAGCGAAGTTGCAAACAGGCATGACTAGCACTCCAGAGTGGTTGAGCGTTAGCTCTTGAGCCCAACAACTGTAGTCTGACTGGAACTTAAAATGGCAATATACTTTGAAAACTTTCAGCTTTGTTTTTTTTTAACTCTTGACCCAATTCCTGGTACAAGAAAATGTATAATTTTATAAAGTATGACTTACATCATTAATTCAACATAGTAAACGATTAAACAACAGCCAGTCATCATACACTGTTAAAACAGAATAATAGCTCATTCATAATAACAGACAACATTGTCTAAAAATAGTTACAGTTATGCTGCTTATTCATAACAATGTCTGTTTAATTACAGTAAAACAAGTTTTACTTCTCTTCTATGCTAGTTGTTCTTTACTCTATAATGTTACATTAATAATTTGTCTGCTAAATACTGATAATGTAATATGTTACTACTACCCCTGTCACTGCTGTTTCTATTCCAGTACACTTTAGTCTAGTGCAAATAAACTATAATAATACAGCCCGTTTGTATTATATTTACTAATGGGATTCTTGATTTGTACAACATAAAAACAGTATTTACATTTAACTCAACCTATTTCTTCAAATACACAATAACAATCTTGTTAGCAGTGTATTTAGCTAGTTAGTTCTTTCAATTCTGTGGCTGAAAGTTACTTGCCACAATGTTATCCACAATTAATTTAAAGTGGGACAGTTTCAGAATTTAGCTCATTTTGTGATAATTAAAAAACAGAGCTTTACATTTTTTTTTTTTTAGACTGGACTTTTGTGGTTTGATAACACATTTCACATAATCACCACATTTCACATAATCTGCACAATAGAATACAGTCTCCTAAAAACACTAACTGATGATTTTGAGTGCTGGGGTACTTTAAGAATGTGGCAGTCGCAAACCTTTGGTGGAGAGTCAATGTCTTTCTTCCTTTTTAATAAAAAAAGGTTATTTGAGGAGATTCCTGCAGAGTAAAGGGCACATGTCAATGTACAATCAAATCTGAATAGTTTGGCAAATGCTGCACGGCCCCTACTCTCAGTATTGGAAGACATTAAAGGCTCCCATTTCACTTGCACTATTGTGTCATATTGGTATGCTAATCAACCTCTGGTTGGTGCCAAGACTAAAAGCAGAACGACTGTGTGAACTGCCACAGCAATTGACCGAACTTCTTAGAGATTTAGTGATAGAAGAATGTGGTTCTTTTTTTGCTATTGAGAGGCTATACCACTTTTCTTAGACCCGTGAAACCTACTATAAATTCATTCTTGTTGTATACATGTGCATTTGATGTAACAAATAACACAAAGCTGCTTCTATTTAAAACACCACAAAGCTTAAGAATGGAAGTACATGTTGGCTGAGTGGGTGTTTGTTTCGCTTTATGTAACATGTATTTTGACTGTATTGGAACAGTGGATTAAATTTTTATTTTTATTTAAAATTCTGTATTTTTGTATGCATGATGACTGGGGAGGGGGAGCTTTTACTGATGCCAGCTGTAATCACAGTGTTGTGTGGGATTTAGCAGGCAGTGTCTCTCCCCACCAGTCACCTGAGTATCAGCTGACCCTTACAAAATTGTTCCAATTTCTAGTCCTCTAAATTTAAGGTTCTAAAGGAAAGGGTGAACTGGTCACTAGCCATTTTAACATCCACCGGCACAGATTTAGAGGCACACTGACCCCAACAATAAAGGCAGTAACAAGCAGTTATATTAAATGTATTGTAGTTTTATCCTTCAGCTAAGGGACATCATCTTTGACTAATGTAGCCTTGACAAAAAACCTTTACAGATAATAGTGAACATAATAAACAAATTCGGGCTGAAATGATTCCTTGAGTAATTTTTGTAACCTCGAGTAACAAATTATTTGTCTCGATGCTTCGTTTAGTCCATTTAATTACACACATAGCATGTGTTTTACCGCGAACCATTATTACTGACGCACCACCCACTAAACTCTAGAGCGCTCTGGACATTAAACACACACTGCAGAATCAAAAACATGTAGGAACGTGGAGCAAACAGCGAGGGGTGAGGAGAAGCTTCCTATAGAAGCCTGTTTCTGTTTGCCTAACTGCCTTTATTTCTTGCAATTTTGACTTTATTTCTTGCAATTCTGACTTTCTTTTAGCCAATCTGTCAGCAACACCCCCACTGTAGTGCCAGAAAGCTTTACACATTGAAAATGAATTTTGAATGAATTTTTTAGAGGCCTGTCTTATTTTCTATTGTATATTTAGTATTGCTCTTTAATAATAATAATAAAAAGTACTTCTTATCCAATTACTCGATTAACCAAAGGAATAATGGGTAATAATCGATTACTAAAATAATCAATAGCTACAGCCCTAAAACAAATAAAATAATAAAAAAAAAAAAATTCTAGGAAAAAGAATTTAAGAAAGAACTAGGTTGCATTATTGTTTACACATCACTACTTTGTTAAAACTCTTTTACTCAAGCTTTTAAGATTAGAGTCTGCCAATTTATCACATAATATAATATTACAATAACTTAATATCAACAATAACTTAATATCACATAATAACAATACAGGGAGTGACCAGTACTTGTCAACTATTTCTACTCATTTATTGTTGTAAATAAGTCTTTTGATAACCATCTGATGAATTTGTCTTTCTTTTCTGTCAATTTTAGAGGAATAAGGGATCTTCTTTAATCTGAATGCTTTTATTAACGTCTATCATATTATTAAATAGTGCAGCCTGGCAGTTGGTTAGTTTTTTATATATAAACTAGTTTATAATCTTTTTTGTGTGAGGCTTTTAGCATTTAAATGTAAATCTTATTTCTGAACTTGTTTAATGCAGCCAGGGTGGAGGTAAAGCTTTGCTTTAATACTGCAATCTCAGCATTAAGCAACAGTTGTTTCTGTCTTCTTTTGCCACATGACTACACCAGTTCTTTTATGCTTCATGAAAATGGCAGCAGTGCAGGAAACGCCTCAAGATGCTGAGCAAGAAACAACATGAAAACTGTGAATTACAGGAAGAGCAGCTGGTGATCAGTTTTTTCAATGCTGTGCAATTTGCTGCAGTCTTGGAAATTGTTGCCCAAAATGTTCATAAATAATTGCTAGATGGATCCCAGGGTTTTAAGTAAATTATTGCTCTGCAAATTTACTGGCAGTGTAGCAGGCTGTTCTCTCAGTTGATAGGTGAGCTTTATCTCTGTTCTGTGCTTATGCAAACATTCAGATGACTAACACTGTGTAAATACTCATGAGGGGTCATCTTCTGTAATTGATCTGACAAATGTGCCTGTATATATATATATATATATATATATATATATATATATATATATATATATATATATATATATATATATATAGTCTACAGCGAATGGTGCAAAAAAGATTGAATGAGTGTTGGGATTGAGCCACGCACGTTTCTCATGATGGCCAAAAAGTTACATTTTATACTAATTTGAATAGAGAAACTTCTTCCATGTGTTTGGGGAGTCTGCAACATGCTGTTTGGTGTAAAACCAAGTGTGTTTTTATGTGTGCTTTTTCTGGTCACTCTAATAAAGCCCCATTCTCTGGAGTACAGCTTAAAGTAGTCTTCCCATCTTTGCAACTCATTCAGTTTTATTATCTCTGATTCATGCCCACCTTGAATTGAACATGAATTTTGGTCTTTCTTGTCAGACGTGTCAGGGTTTTCATGTTCTTTTATTTTGTAATATGTGCATTTGATTATGCTCTTTGGGATGTTCAAAGTATGGGATAGTGTTTATAACCCAACCTTGATCCTTACTCCTCCACAACATTGGACCAAATCCTATTTTGGGGTTTTATGGCAAGGGGGAAATTAAACATATACAGGTAGTTCACAAGTTAAGATTTTAAATAGTGATACGAAAAAAGTGTTAAAATATATACTTGCAATCAGAAATATTCAACCCCCTCACCTCAATAGATAATACAGTGATGTTGATGAAAGATAATGAAAATAAATGGGAAAAAAAACTTGTGAAATAACAAACAATATTTATTGATACTTATTTGAGTTATTTTGACACCAGAAGTTGACTTAACTTTGAAGTTCAAATGAAAATTGTAAGTCTTGTAACACATGAGCATGTGCAGTATTATTCAACCCCCAGCTTCAGTACCTTGTGGAGCTCCCTTTAGTTTTTATAACTTCTAACAAGTGTTTTCGATAAGTGCTGACAATCTTCTTACACCTCTCGATTGGAATCTTTGCCCATTCTTCACGTGCAAAAGCCTCTAACTCAGTGATGTTTGACGGCTTCCGTGCTGCAACTGCCTTCTTCAAATCCCACCAAAGATTTTCAATTGGATTTAAATCTGGTGACTGAGAAGGACAGTCCAGGACTCCAGGACACTACAGCATCTTTTCCCCAACCAAGCTTTGGTTGATTTGGAGGTGTGCTTGGGATCATTGTCTTGCTGGAAGGTACACAATCAAGATTGCCAGTTCCTGCCGCAGAAAAACAGCCCCACATCATTATTGACCCACCTCCGTGCTTGACCGTGGGGATGGTATTCTTTTGGTCATAAGCCTGACCTTTTGCACGCCAGACATACCGCTGGTCCATATGTCTAAAAAGTTTCAGTTAAAAAGTTTCAGTGGTTAGTTTTATACAAATTCCTCCTGGCTTATTCTAGTCGACTTCTGATTTTCCTTGAGGTCAAGAGTGGAGTGCGTCTTGGGGTCCGGCCATGAAGTCCTTGATTATTCAGTGCACGTCTTATAGTTGCCACTGAAGCACTTGTACCAGCCTTCATCATGTCATCCTGTAGCTGTTTATGGTCGGGGTTTATATATGCATCACAGCTGAAGCAAATGAAGGCTTGTTATAGAGTTCCCAAAGGCTTAATGATGTTTCAGCTCCACTTCAGGCCATAAAAACTGTCAGAAAGCTTTAAAAACAACAACATTATGTAGGGGTTGAATAATTGTGACATGGCGATCAAAATATACTGTTACACACAGATACTACATCATACATTTTCTGTGTTGATTTTATGTATCACTAAACTCATTAAGAAGCCATCCAAAGCAGAATCCTGCACTTTGAAAAGATTTTTATTTATAAATCATTAAAACTCTTTAGGGGTCTACCAAAAAAGGAAAAACACTAAGGGGGTGAACACTTTTGTAAATCACTGGTGATTTTTGTGTTATGGTTAACTGTCCAGGTTTGTGTACGTCTGTGCCCATAATAGCCTCAGTTTTTTTAAAACTGACCAATCTGGTCTATGTTGTTTGTAGCCCATCTAACAATTTAATGTTTAATGGCCATAAAGAGTGATTATACAAGTTACTAGACATTTCCTGATAGCTTGAATCAGTCTGATCCTTTTCCTCTGATCTCTCTCATCACCACTGTGTTTCGATTTGTTTTTCAAAATTTTTAACACCTCCAGTTTATGAAATTAGCAGGAAATACCCAAACCACCCCATCTGTCACCAGCATGTATGTACAGAGATCACATTTCTTCTTTTTGATGTTTGATATGAGTATTAACTAAAGTTAATATGTGTATCTGCATGAGCTTTACATTGTGCTGCTGCACATAATCTGCTGATTAGATAACTTTATACTGATAAGCCATTTCAGTTGACAATTAAGATAAAGATAAAAAGGTCTGAAGTTGTTTTCAAATGTTAAATCTGCTCTTTAAGTGAGCTGAAATTCAAAAATTTCGTTTGCTTCATTTAAAAAAAAAAAATTCTTGTGGTGTACAGAGGCAAAATTATGAAAATTGTGCCACTGTCCAAACACATTAAATGTAAACAAATAATAAATATGTGATAACGATAATAAATGTTTGATATCTTTCAGGAATAAGACTGTGAAACAGTTGATGCTGGCCATGTGAACTGACATTAACCAGAAGCCCAGAAGAGAAGTCTGCAACTGGTTGAATAGGAAAATCTTTTTCCCCGTCTTTTTTTTGTGACTTCACGATGGTCTTCCTGTGACCCTGAGCCACATATAAGCCGCTGCAAACATGTTCAAAACTTAAAGGACCAACATAATCATTCCTACCATTTTACACCTCACGCAACAATTACTTTGGATTGTAAACAAGTTTACAGTAAAATTTTACAACCCTGCAACTTATCTGGCTGTTTCAGTGGGAAATTAGACAATCAATTAGTAATTTTTTATCGATTCTGGGTCCATCATGTTCAAGCCTGGAGTAACCCTCTAGCTCTGATTACATAGCTTTTCTTCCTGCTGAGCATTGAACAAGGTCTGGCTTAACCATGCTGCTGAAGAAAAAACTGTGCATTGGTGCCTTGTTTGGGGGCATCTTGTTTTTTATGATCGCCTCTCACACCATTCAGAAAAACAGCTTCTCATCTGTAATGGACGAAACTGCTCACAGCACTAGCACTAGTCTTCTGACAGAGATGCAAACTCAAAACAAGACTGTAACTGAGATGAGTCTGCATCACTTTTGTAGCTGCCCAACTTGTATCACAGATCCAGGAGTTTCGGACTGGTTCGATCAACGCTTCGATTATGAGCAAAAACCTTACCTTAGTTTAGACGAAAATGACATAGATCCAGACGCATTACAGTGGTGGCTGGTAAGTACAGTATGAGTTTTTTTTTTTTATTCTGTTGTTAATTAGATAATAATCTAATTATTGTGTGTGTGTGTGTGTGTGTGTGTGTGTGTGTGTGTGTGTGTGTTATGGATGCACTATTTAGGCAAAAATGTGATAAATGTGAGATAAGGTGTTTGATGTCAGAGTGATTAAAAATGATTATGAACAAATTCCATACCTAACATTTTACTTAGCATTAAAGTAAGCAACAGTCTCTGAAAGGTCACACATGATTCACACAATTACATACCAATATACAGTGCCTTGCGAAAGTATTCGGCCCCCTTGAACTTTGCGACCTTTTGCCACATTTCAGGCTTCAAACATAAAGATATGAAACTGTAATTTTTTGTGAAGAATCAACAAGAAGTGGGACACAATCATGAAGTGGGACACAAGCCACCTGGGAGACACACCAAACGTGGAAGAAGGTGCTCTGGTCAGATGAAACCAAAATCGAACTTTTTGGCAACAATGCAAAACGTTATGTTTGGCGTAAAAGCAACACAGCTCATCACCCTGAACACACCATCCCCACTGTCAAACATGGTGGTGGCAGCATCATGGTTTGGGCCTGCTTTTCTTCAGCAGGGACAGGGAAGATGGTTAAAATTGATGGGAAGATGGATGGAGCCAAATACAGGACCATTCTGGAAGAAAACCTGATGGAGTCTGCAAAAAACCTGAGACTGAAGATTTGTCTTCCAACAAGACAATGATCCAAAACATAAAGCAAAATCTACAATGGAATGGTTCACAAATAAACATATCCAGGTGTTAGAATGGCCAAGTCAAAGTCCAGACCTGAATCCAATCGAGAATCTGTGGAAAGAACTGAAAACTGCTGTTCACAAATGCTCTCCATCCAACCTCACTGAGCTCGAGCTGTTTTGCAAGGAGGAATGGGCAAAAATTTCAGTCTCTCGATGTGCAAAACTGATAGAGACATACCTCAAGCGACTTACAGCTGTAATCGCAGCAAAAGGTGGCGCTACAAAGTATTAACTTAAGGGGACTGAATAATTTTGCACACCCAATTTTTCAGTTTTTTATTTGTTAAAAAAGTTTTAAATATCCAATAAATTTCGTCCCACTTCATGATTGTGTCCCACTTGTTGATTCTTCACAAAAAATTACAGTTTTATATTTTTATGTTTGAAGCCTGAAATGTGGCAAACGGTCGCAAAGTTCAAGGGGGCCGAATACTTTCGCAAGGCACTGTATAGGACAATACTAAAAATACTTACTGTTCAGCACATTTGGCACGCTTATGTTCTTCTGTCACATTATGTAGCGGATGCCAAGTTAGTCTAAAATTTAGTAACAGCACCAGAGAGTATGGTATGTTGTACATCTCTTTTTTCAGTTAAAAAGTTATCCCTGATATATGGAAGAAGTGTGAAAACAATTCTTCATCTATTATCCGCTTTAATTCTGTGTTAAAAGGAAGTTTTCACTTTTCACTTTGTAGCTAGCAATCACTGACACTGATAAACATTTTATAGACATACAGAAGGTGTTTGGAATAAGAAAAGAAACTGTACAGAATCTGGTTACCTTGTGTTAGTTTGAGTGTCTGGTTTGGTTGACAGTAATAATCTAATATATGACTAAAGCATTTTATTGAAACTACATAAAAATAAATATTTAGTAGAGACGGATTTCCCAAATGAAATAAAAGCTTATAGAATGTTATGACCTGAACCTTTAACTATAGACAATTACTATAGAGTGTACACATACATACACACAGTATTTTATTAAATCATTACTCATTCTGTAAGCTCATCAGAGAATAAACACTATGATTGCACATGAATATTTTCGGGTTCTCAGGCATTCTGTGTAACCTCACTAATGCAGCACTTTCCTTCCACCAGAGAACAGCTGGAAAACTTCAGATAGTCCCTGTTTTTACTATAAATTTTTTTTACAGGTACAGCAATTCACTGAGGTAATTCCCATAGCTGCCCTTATGATAGTGATTATTTTACCAATAATAATGTTATAATTTATACCAGTGACCACGAGTACAAATAGGCAAATGGAAAAGTTACTCTCTTGTCACAAGTCTGCATTTCTCCAAGCTATGGTTTTTATTGTAATTAAAGGCTTGCAAGTTTTCATAAGCAAATTTCATGGAAATGAAGTTGAACTCAGATAAACTTGGCACTGGTAGGGGTTCTGCTGTCTTTTCTGCACAATGCAGTTATACATACTGTTGCTGGAGAATGAGAAATATTTTGATTCCATTACCTGAAACTTGACTTGACTTGAAAAATAAAGTGCTTTTCTTGGGGTTTGTAGCATATATCTTGAGAGAAAGAATTAACTTTTTCTTGTTTTGTAATGTGCATAGTTTTTATGTTCTGCTTTTTGCTATGCCTACAGGGTTTGCAGCGGTCAGCAAATGACTCGCTAAGTCAAATAATTAAAAAGATGTTTACAGTGATTTCTCACCCTGTGAAAGAAACACATCAACTAAGTCAGTGTCGGAAGTGTGCGGTGGTTGGAAATTCAGGAAATCTACTGCAGTCCAAGTATGGAGATATAATAAACTCCCATTCCTTTGTCTTTCGGTATGTAACGTCAATCTCTTTCACCTTTGCCCTTTTAAAATTTTTATTAATTTCTTAATTACCTAAAGGACTCTTTGTTTATTTTAGTAATTTGCTGCTTTAAGTGCAGAAAAAGTTATAGTGGATAAAATGTATGTCCCATTCATGTGTCACTATCATATTGATACCTAATGTTACATCCAACCCATGATTCAAAAACTCTACTGTATGAGGAAATATGAGCAATGCCAGAGATTCCATGAAATTTTCTTTTTACTGCAAAGTTGCACTGGAAGCCAGCTAATTTTTTCTGACTTTTTTATAGGATGAATAAAGCTATGACTGTGGGTTTTGAGCAGTATGTAGGAAACAAGACCACTCATCACATCATGTACCCTGAGAGTGCTGTGGATTTGGCTCCTGGCGTCCATCTTGTTCTGCTACCATTTAAACTGAGAGACCTTGAGTGGGTGGCCAGTGCTCTTTCAACTGGGGAAATCAAAACGTAGGTTTCTCACAGCAAAATCAGCATATTGTAGTTCCGCAATGAACAGTAATTTGAAAATGAAAGTAAACCCACTTTAAATTTTGTGGTTGTACAGACATAAAAATAATCTGCTCATTAAGCAGGCATGAGAATTATCTTAATACAACCTCAGATGTACAACAACAATATATATTACATATCATTAATAAATTTTTTTACAAAACTCAATCCAGAATGGAGAAACCATGTGTGGAAAACGAAGTACATCTTATGATTCAGTTGCTTGCAGTTTGATCTCTATCTTATATCAGTCTTTCATATCATTGTGGAAGAATTTTGGCTCACTCTTCTTAAAAAGTTTGTGTCAGGTCATTGAGGTTTAAGGTCATTTGTTTATGCCCAGTTTTCTAACGGTCTGCAGCATTACAGTTTGGTTGAGGTATGGACTAGACCATTGCAACACCCTTATTCTGTTTTATTCAGACATTCTGTTTTAGATTCGCTGGTGTCCTTGGGATCATTGTCCTGTTGCATGACTCAATTTCAGCCAAGAATCAATTGTCTTATAGATGGTCTCACATTTGACTGTAGAATATTTATACAGAGAAGTTCATGGCAAACTCAGTGACTGTAAGGCGCCTATGTTCTTTTGCTGCAATACATGCCTATATCATCACCCCTCCACCACTGTGCTTTACAAGTGGTTTGAGATGTTTTTGTTCATATGCTTTGTTTGGTTTGCCCTTAACATGGTGCTGTGCATTATGGCTAAACATCACCTATGTTTAATTTCTCTATTGAATGGACATCTGTCCTTTATTTCAGTCCTTTAACAGCATTCCTTTACACAGGCATTTTGTTCAGTTATGAAGATATAAGCATCTAGAACAGGGGTCACCAACATGGTTGCCCGCAAGGACCACATGAGTCGCTTGCGGGCCTTTTCTAAAAATAGCTCACCATAGCGCCACTTACCAGTGAGCTGCATCTAATCTTTGTGTTTCTATTCTTTTGTAAATCACACTTGCATTGGTGTGAATTTGAAAATCACAATATAAAAAAAAAAACTTAAACAAATGTTTCATATTAGATTAGAGCTGGCTGGTCTCCAAGTTGATGTATGTTATGTAATTGATGATCTGTACAAACATGATGCAGTGTAGTGCATGATTTGTTAAAAATAGTTAGTGGCTAGTGAAAATGTTGTAGAAGTGATCATTTGAAAATGTAAATACTTGCAGAGATTTATAGAAATAAAGTTTTGCATACTGATATTTATCTGTTTCCTAACTTGTTAAATAATTGTTTATAATTATTGTGAGAAATCATTAACATGATCAGTGTCTTCACATAGATAAATATCACAAATTATTAATAATAACATAATTAAAGGTAAATTGAGCAAATTCGTTATTTCAGAAGTGTGTATCAAACTGGTAGCCCTTCATATTAATTGGTACCCAAGAAGTAGCTCTGTTTTAAAAAGGTTGGTGACCCCTGATCTAGAACTTATAATTAATTAAATTTTCTATAATAATTTAATGATAAATGCATAAATTAAATATGCAAACATAAAAAAAAAAAAGAATTTTTACGTAGTAAAGCTGCAGTAAATCACGTTTTAAAACAAATAATAAGACAAATGCTATAAAAAGAGAATGGAATGGAGAAACGCAGCAAGCTAACAGGTCTGGTAAAAAAAAGAGAAAAAATATGCATTGGTGTACAAATGCATAAGCTTTCGCTGAAAACCGCAACAGTGAATACATTTTTTAAATGTTTACTGCTGCTGTTATTTGCTGCTTTTAGATTTATTGTTTGTTCACACTGTTTTAATTAAATCCATCACTATGTCACAATTGAGGTGATTACGCAACCTGATGCTCACGAGTCATGACAGAACAGATCCAGTGCGACTGTCCCGAAGTTACAAACCGTTTATACAATAGCACTTCATTAAACTGTACCATTTACACATGATGAGGATTATACAGTTTTTGCTTGCCATGCTAATGTTTCGCCTTCATCCGTGACACCACTGTGTTTTCTTTTCATGTGCTCGTACATCACTGTGGTACTCCCATGTCACATAAGATCAACTTTGTATAAGTTGCAGATTACAGTCTCTGTTGCCTTCATAACGGTATTCTTTGACTGAAGCTAAGGAATTTCTTTATTGATTATTATTGATTTTATTGATTAGTTGTTGCAAACCTAGTTCAGTTGCAACTTTGCAAATTTAAGCCATGTTGCCATGCTTTTTGTTTTTCAAAGAAGAGGCTTCGTCCTGGAAAACCTTTTAAACAAACGATACCTATTTCAGTCTTTTTACTAATTGCAATTCTCGTTGTAATTCTCGGCTGCAATTTCTCGGCACATGTTTGAACATGGGGTAACAGTAAAATTCTTTCTTGAAATATCCCAGCAATGTAAGTTGAGGTCAGAGTGCAGGTCAGCCATGATAAAGAGCTCCTGAAGCACAGAGGATTAAGGGCCTTACTCAAGGGCCCAGGAGTGACTACTTGGTAATACTGGGGTTTGAACACCTGACTTTTCATTCAGTAACCCAAAGCTTACTGAGCTACCGCTTTCCAATGCTAGCTCATTGGTAAGGAATGTCCTTATATATATTGCTAATGTCCTTCATCCTTCATGTTGAGTTAACACACACCTGAAGGCTCCAGACCAGCAAACTGTTAAGACACGGGCTGTTATAGAGGTGGTCACATTTGCTGATGATCAGTTAATTAAGTGAATTAATTATCAGCACCTGGATGCTACTTGATATGTAAATGATGTGTTCTCCATCTGAGGTTGCATTTTAAGACCTGCTATGAAGGTGTACTTTCATTTTCAGACAAATATAAATGTGACTGTATGGTTTATTGCATTCCAAACTGGCTTGTCAATAAACCGAAACAAGCACTTATATATTTATTTACCCCTCTCCAGGACCTACATGAGAGTGAAAGAACTTGTGAAAGCAGATAAAAATAAGGTGACTGTGATCTTTTAGAGTAACACAATGATTGATATGAGGTCAGATGCATGTGTCTGAAAATTATAGATTTCTGAATGACTGTAACTCGAAATACACACCTGATTTAATGATGTGTTTGAAGGTGATCGTGGTGAACCCAGGCTTCTTTAAGTACACTCATGACCGCTGGACAGAGCATCATGGCAGATACCCCTCTACTGGCATGCTGGCCATTGTGTTTGCGCTGCACATTTGTGATGAGGTGTGTGCATCTGAATAACACCACATAGTGATAACTTTACACCCACATACAAATAATAATAAGAATCATTATCTATCCAGAACTTTGCATCTGGACAGGAAACATATTGTAAACATTTAATGTAATCACATTCTGTACAAGCAAATAAACATAAACACAATTTATTTTATATATATATATATATATATATATATATATATATATATAATTACATTACTTTACATTATGTAATTATATGTTTAAAAGTGTTTTTTTGTTACTCCAGACGATATTTTATTTTTAGTTGTGATTCAATTTGCAACAATTTAAATTCCTTCTATTCTTTTGGCATGAATTTGGCATGAAATTATTTTTCCACTTATCAGCACAGTGCAGCTAAGACCATTTTTATTTGTTTTTCTATTTTGCTCCTTTAGATTCCACAGTCTCTTTATTATAATATGGTGTAAATCAACATTATAATCAAACAATAATTAATATAACAATTAATTTACATTTTTGAATCATATATTATAACAATAAACGTAGAAAGGACAGCTCCTTTAGTGTGATATATAAACCTACCATAAGCTTGCTTGGTCAGTGTGGATTAAAACAACTGAACTAAAACATAAAAGAAAAAAACAGTTTATTTATCCAGTGCAAACATTTACAATTTTTATTGATGATGTTCTTTGATTCTGTGTTGAGGGAAATAATTGAATATCTAAAAAGATGTAGTTTCTCATTAAAGAAAATTTATTTAATTCATGTTCATTGTGCAAAAAACCAGAGATTGCTGAAATCTTCATTATTAAATTTGCAGAGATTACACAATTAACATGAACACACTGAAATCCTTTCCTCATCCTAATGTCAGACTTAATATGGATATATATTAGACTACCACCAGAAGTCTTCTTTTAAAATCTGCCTCCTTTTAATTCCTAGTGTAAATAGTATATTTGTGCTGAAGCTAACTTCAAATAGCAATAATAATAATAACAATAATAATAATAATAATAATAATAATAATAATGGTAGTGTTTAATATATTTAATTGCAACTGACACCAAAAGGAAAAATCATTCGGATTTGTTATTTCGTATTTTACAATTATATTTCACACTGATCTGTGAATCTCAAAATCAACATACCATTACATTACCACATGAGAGATTTTAGTGCTTTTAGTGAAGCAAGGTAAAGGTTATCTCCTTTTACTTTTTAAATCTAAACCAGGAAGGTTGGAATGACTGGAAAACATCTAGCTATCAGTATGTTACAAATATATGCTGTAAGTCACAGAAGGTGGCCTTGTTTGTTCTGTGAGCTGCACATCTGTTTTCTTACTTATACCTTCGTGGAAATAAAAACTTTTTTAATGGATTTCACTCTTTAATCTGATGTCCTGTGAAACTTTCCAACAAGGGGGGGTGTTTGTATGTATAAGTCCTGGAGTCATTTAGTTCTGTCCTCTCCTTCCAGGTTTCAGTGTTTGGTTATGGGGCAGACTCACAGGGAAACTGGCATCATTACTGGGAGGAAAACAAGTACGCTGGAGCTTTCCGTAAGACAGGTGTGCACAACGCTGACTTTGAACGGGAGATCATCCTGAAACTGGATGCAGCAGGCAAAATTAAACTCTACCCGAAGGTGGAACATAAGCCTTTAATTAACATTACATGAATGAATAACAACCCCATGAGCATGTAACGTATTAAAGCCGAGCCAAAGAAGAGCTGTGTAGCTGTGTCCATCCAGCTATTAACTGACCACTGTGAGATGTGCTGAACCAAACCCACTGACAACAAGCTGTATTCTCTCCAGACCAAACAATATTTTATTATATTTAAAGTTCTGTTGTTGTTAAATGCTCAACCAGGTCTTGTGAAGGTACAGAAGGTAAGAAAATTGAGCATTTGAAAGCATCTATGGGGAGCAGCTTAAGGCTGATTTGTCCACACTGTGCTTCACTGAATATCCTTATAGACACTGGAGATATAGGCATCATTAGACTCAGTGTAATTGCAATGACCAAAATAATTAAAGTATTACATTTCATGTAAGTTAAACACATATAAGACAACACTTTATAGTGCAGATGACAGCAAAATATAGTTTGCCTTACACTTAATGAATGACCACAGCAAATTGTATTTATCTTGTACAGTTCATAGGCAAATATGATAGGTAATATTTTATGGGCATTGCTTTTTGGACTATAATGCATCGTGGTTATACAAAGAAGACTATCATAGAGAGCAAGCTTGTGTTTGCAGCTACAGTGTGTTGCATTAGTTTTCTCTTTACCACACTGACCTCCTGGAGCAAAGGGGATTAATATTTTTGCAAGGTATTATTTGTAAATCATACTGGACGTCTTGAAACGTCATCCGTTCACAGCATCAGGCATTTGTGGCCTTTTCACAGCAGCACTGATCAAACAGAAACATCACTTTAGTCACAGTTTTCTTTGATATTCAAGTATCTGTGTTTTAGTCACATGCATATTGAACTCCTGCCTTTTATTACATGTGATTTTTTAGTAATAATCAGAATGCCTGATTGTAGTCATTGGAATTAGACAGAAATGAAACAGGGATGCTCAAAGTCATTGTGTTATTATTACAATTATGTTCCATTAATCTCTGACTGTGGTTTATTTTGTGATTTTTATGTTTATGAATGTATTATTGTTCATGTTATAGACTTTTTTGCCCTGTGTCAAAGTAGTGTTATTACTGTGGTCTACTGAGACTTAAAGTCTTGCCTTGAGCACAAATTCATTTAAAAGATAATCATTCCACTAAGATAGAAGAATAAATAAATGATTTTGTATATGCATGAAAATAATTCAACATTGACGGACTTAGACGTTTGTTTTCAATAGCATTTTTATTCAAAAATCAAATATTAGAAATTATAAACAATAAAAAGATGAGATTAAACAGCAACGGAGAAATTGCTAATACAGAATGCTATGCCATTTGTTTTAGTTAAATTCAATAGTTTGTATTTCAAGTTGTACTTTATAATATACTTGAGGGTAACAGGGTTGTTAATTCTGGGTGTTGACCTCATAAACATTAGTCACAGGCCTTATCTTGTACTCAAGTGTGCAAGTAGAAAAATAAAGAAGTAAATCACTCATTTTGAATATTTGTCATTTATACAATAATACAGATCGTACATAGCTTTTAAAATGATTTGCCCAGCAAGTTGGCTTACTTTCTATGAATTCAACATTTAACACATTAAAACACACAATACATGTCCACAATGACACATCTGGGCTCTAAGCTAAGTCTTTGAATAGGTTCCTGTCCCCAATGCTTTTCAAATAACGTTTTCAGAGCAAAAACATTGTTTTTAAAAAGGATTTCACAAATCAGGTCACATCTTTGTCATCTAAATAAAACAGTTTTTAGGATTAGAAACATTTCAAACTGTAGACATGCAGTCCTGTTTACCCATCAGGAATGCATGAAAGCACAGTAAACACCATCTATAAAAATTACAGCACTTGGAGATGAGGTGATAAGTTTATAGTTTAATGGATTTAAAACAAATAAATGGTTCAAATAAAACTAAACCTTTATATTTAATACATACATGTAATTCAAGACTAAAATGAATTATCACGAGGCAATAATTATATTGTTTATAAAATAAAATGATAAAAAAATTATTTTGTGTATAAAAAAAACATTTTAGATGACTTTTATGACTATTCTGATGTAAAATCTTACATCATTAGTAAAAACATTACGGATATAATCATTCATGATGATACACAGCTCATCAGAGTAAAGCGCAGATATTATACTTGTGAGTTTTGACATTTTAATAGTCCCTATAAGACTGCCACTGACACAATATCTATTGATGTTTACACCGATAATATTGCTACTGTGTGTTCGCACTCAATATATGCCAAAAGGACCATTTTATCTTGGAAAAAAGGAGATGAACAAACTGACATGAATTTGGAACAGTGTAGGTATTTTGGTCTCTGATTCTTTGATATTAACTGAGATCTTGAAGCCCTGCCACTTTTCCCATCTCACAACTGGATTTGCAGAGAAGCTCACTCAAGGTAAAGAGAATTTATTAACAAAACATAAATATATAAAGTATATATTCAATTAGGGTAACTTTGGATCATTATTTATTCAGGATGGATTAAAAACATCACTTTATTCCTTGAAAGTGAAAAAGGACAGTGTTGATCTGAAGAAGATTAAACAGTTCTTTAATGGCATGTCAAGCACTTTACAAATAATTGTAATAGTAATGATAATGAAGAATTGATCAAATTTTCCTCTTCTGTACCAGTCATTATGCAATAATGTTCTTATATAAATAATGTTTTTCACAGTTTACTGAGCATTAATGCAGAATCCCCTACAAATTCACCTACAAAATTATTATTAAATCCAGCAAACATTTTGGACGACTGAGAACATTCTGCTTTCCCTTATAATTATCAAGTGGAAATGCTGTTTTCTGCTCATTAAGTGTAAGGAATGTGAATATAGCAAATATGAAGAACATTTTTGATTACAATATAACAATATAAACAGCTCTGCTACACTGGTCTAGGACTGCAGGTTGCATGAACAGTTCTGCATTTTAAAGTCCATCATTGAACAGCACACCTCAGCAATGATAAAACTGAAATAAATGGATATTCGGTGCCACCTAGATGAGTATGGGTTTCCTTTGAGGCTGGTTTCTTTCCTCATACCATCTCAGGAAGCTTTTATAGTCAACATTGGCACGTATATTAGGGATAAACATATAAGGAACAAACATTTGCGCTAAACTTAAAAATAAACTCATAAATCGGATTGCTTAAACCTGAACAACTTCTGAGTCTTATATATTACTCTGTGCTGTGTAGTTTTTACAAGTGCATCTAAATAAACCAAAATGTCATTGAAAAGTTCATTTATTTCAGTAATTCAACTCAAATTGTGAAACTCGTGTATTAAATAAATTCAGTGCACACAGACTGAAGTAGTTTAAGTCTTTGGCTCTTTTAATTGTGATGATTTTGGCTCACATTTAACAAAAACCCACCAATTCACTATCTCAACAAATTACAATACTTCATAAGACCAATCAAAAAACTACTTTTAGTTAATTGTTAGCCTTCTGGAAAGTATCTTCATTTATTGTATATGTACTTAATTGGGTAGGGGCTCTAATCCTTTTGCTTTAATTAAAAAAATTGGCTGGCATGGAGGTGATCAGTCTGTGGCACTGCTGAGGTGGTAGAAGCCCAGGTTTCTTTGACAGTGGCCTTCAGCTCATTTGCATTTTTTTGTCTCTTGTTTCGCATTTTCCTCTTGACAATACACCATAGTCTCAATGGAGTTCAGGTCTGGTAAGCAGAAGGAAGCATGAAGTGCTCTAAAACTTCTTAAACGAGTACAGTGACTTTGGTTTTCAAAAAGCCTAATGGTCCAACACCAGCAGATGACATTGCACCTCAAATCATCACAGACTGTGGAAACTTAACACTGGACTTCAAGCAACTTGGGCTATGAGCTTTCCCACCCTTCCTCCAGACCTTAGGACCTTGGTTTCCAAATAAAATACAAAACTTGCTCTCATCTGAAAACAGGACTTTGAACCACTGGTCAACAGTCGAGTTGTTCTCGTTAGCCCACTTAAGACGCCTCTGACATTGTCTGTGTTCAGAAGTGGCTTATCAAGAGGATTACGACAACTGTAGCCAAATTCCTTGACACGTCTGTATGTGGTGGCTCTTGATGCCTTCACCCCAGGCTCAGTCCATTCCTTGTGAAGTTCACCCAAATTCTTGAATCGATTTTGCTTGACAAGCCTCTAAAGGCTCAGGAAAAATTTGCAGGTGTTTTGAGTGGATTAGCCGATTGGCATGTCACCATATTCTATTTTTTTGAGATAGTGAATTAGTGTTTTTTTGTAAAATGTGAGCCAAAATCATCACATTTAAAAGAAACAAAAATTTAAACTACTTCTTTCTGTGTGCCTCGAACTTATTTAATACATGAGTTTCACAATTTGAGTTGAATTACTGAAATAAATGAACTTTTCCATGACAATCTAATTTATTGAGATGCACCTGTAGGCCGATCAAGATGCAGGCCTGTGCAGGCCTTTCAATACTGATCATTCATAATCACTCAATCACATGGGCTGTCAGCACTGCTTGCTCAGGAGTCTTCCAGTGTTTCTACCTTGCTTTATCTTGACCTCCTTTGCTCAGCGTCATTCAGGAAGTATGGAGACAAATGATGCAGGAAACAGGCCAGTCTTATTTGGCTGTCCCTCAATGTAGCCATGCTGAAAGGAAAGTTTGTTGATTAGAGTAAGAGCTGAAAAATTGCATAGTAAATATTTAAAAAAGGAAACTTAATTTTCTTTAATTTACAAATGTGGTTAAAGAAAATGTTTTACTGGAAAATAAAACAATTTTAAAACTTAAAAGCCTTGTTTTGTTTTCATGTGATTCTTTACCACAAATCATTACATTCTGTCTCCCCAGTGTTTGTTTCCCAGAGAACTACCTACATCCTGAAATGTATTTCTTAAATTAGGCTTGCAGGGTTTATTTTGTTCAGCAGAGCTGCACATGTAGAGTGTTATTTAAACCCACTGGAGACTCTTAGATGACTGACAAGCAACACAGACAGATTAAAACATAAGCAGATTATGGAACAGAGATCTGGCCTAGTCAATTCCTTCTGTTCTTTAGTGAACTAAGCATTCTGCTACGGTGCTGTCAAAACCCATGAGATCCTCACTGCTTTGGTAAAATCAACTCCTGCTACATTTGCTTAAAGGTGTATTAGACCACTACAAAAAGATTCAGTGTTAATTAACTTAAATGAAAGCACAGAACCTGACTGAGCAACTGGAAGCCCACCCTTTTTCAAAATAGTAATCTCTTAGCCGAGGCTCTTATCACTCTCACCTTCTGTAGGGGTAAATGGAGATGACTTACAGTAATGTAAAATAAAATCTAATAATATGTTTCACTAAAAAACGAAATGACAAGTAATTAACATGCTGTTTGTTTCCATGTGCTGGTCAGCACTCAGGCATGTTGAGTAGCAGATCAGCATGAAAATTGTTGCCCATAAGTTCACATTTCTCTGTCTATGAGGGAAGACACTTTGTAAAAGGGTTATGCTGAAAAATATGCTGTGTTATTTACCATACTGAGAGGGTGCAACTGCATTGCTATTGCAACTATTGTTCCTGTTCAGGAAGAATGTTTTATCGTAAGACTGTTTAATTTGTTTTCATTTTATTTAAATTAATTACATTGTATTTCATTATAATTTATTGTTATATGTTCTCACAAAAAAAAAAAAAAAGGTGGGCCTCATGAATGTTAGAACATGTGGGTGTTTAGTGACTAAAAGGCAGTATTTTTGTTACTTACCCACCAATCAGCATCTTCTTCTGCTAAAACCACCAGTACATCTCCCTCACTGAAGGTAAGCTCATCATGGTGATCAGCCGCACAGTCATACATGGCTTTCACTCGTCTCAGGTTGGACTTAATCTGAGTAAAATATGGAGGCTTGTTACAGTGCATTCAGAAAGTATTCACAGCGCTTCCCTTTTTTTCACATTTTGTTATGTTACAGCCTTATTACAAAATGGATTCAATTCATTACTTTCCTCAATATTCTACAAACAATCCCTCATAATGACAATGTAAAAAGAAGGTGGTTTGAAATATTGGTCTGGAAGTGGTAAACTAACCATTTCCCAGGCTGAGACAAACTAGCTAGCTTCAGGGTTGGCTGACCTCTTCTCATGATGTCTAGCTTTTCTTGAAAATGTATTTTTAAGTAAAGTTTTTTGGGGCAACGGTTCATCTTCCAACAGGACAACGACCCTAAGCACACAGCCAAGACAACAAAGGAGTGGCTACAGGACTCTGTGAAAGTCCTTGAGTGGCCCAGACATAACCCTGAATGAACATCTCTGGTGAGATCTGAAAATGGCTGTGCACTGACGCTTCCCATTCAACATAATGGAACTTGAGAGGTTTTGCAAATAAGAATGGGAGGAACTGCCCAAAAATAGATGTGCCAAGCTTGTAGCATCATTCTCAAAATGACTTGAGGCTGTTATTGGTGCCAAAGGTGCTTTAACAAAGTATTGAGCAAAGGCTGTGAAAACTTATGTACATGTGATTTTTTATTTTTTTTTATATAGATTTCAAACAAACTTCTTTTATGTTGTCATTATAGGGTATTGATTGTAGAATTTTGAGGAAAATAATAAAATGAATCCATTTTGGAATAAGGCTGTAACATAACAAAATGTGTAAAAAGTGAAAAGCTGTGAATACTTCCTGGATACACTGTATGTGACAATTTGTATGACATTTAACACTTACTGAGCATGTGGCTTAGCCATTCTCAGAAGGGTGTGTACTGTAGATAAATGTTAAGCTCACCAGGGTTTGTCTGGGCAGCGGGCGTGGGGCACTAAGGCAGAAGGAGGAAGAACTGCCATTAGAATCCAGGCTGACAGAAGGAGGGGAGGTGGGGGAGAGAGCTGGGCCCTGTCGTCCTGAGCGGCTACTTCTGCTCTGTACAGTTGAATACAAAAAATGGGAAGGGTGGCTTTCACCATCTGCCTGAAAGCCTGCAGGAAAAGGAAACAAATATGACTTCCTTCCTTTTGGGTGTAGATTAGGAAATCCCCCTCAGTAAAAAAATGCAATGTGGGGGAGGAGTTTCTAAGAGCATTAGAAAAAAAATCATAATCTTAATGCCAACGATTAATTCACCATTTACAAGCTATAACTTTAGACCTTGATTTAAAATTGCCTTTAGACTGAACTTAAAACAGTCTACAAAATGTAAATCTGAATGCCAAAACTTGATAGTGACTCCATTTCCCTTTCAAAGCCACAGTGCTTATTAGTCACCAATCTGGTTGCAACTGGCTACTCCAGTGTAATGTAAATTACATACAAACTCCCATAGTCAAGACATGTTTTAATACCTGAAGAAAATACATGTCACAGTAAGGCTTGGCTCATGCACTTTCACTGAGATTTCATGGTTTTTATGATTTTATGTGACTCATTGTGTTTTACTGTATCCCACAATATTTAATTTTTATCAGCTGTGACAAGTCTAATATATATGACAACTTTGCATACAGTTTAACATCAATTTGTTCAGATAGTAAAACTTACAGAAAAAGCGTTTTCTAAACACAATGGCTTTGTTTTAAATCAATAATATTCACATTTAATACAAAAGTTATTTTTACTTGCTTGTGTTTTAATTCCAATCGTTTTTGAAAGGCAAAATATATACCTAATAACATCACAAACTAATATTTCACTCAAACATCCCAAAGACTTTATAATACAGCCCCTTACAACAGTGTCAGAATAAGTGACACACATGACAATAATAAAATGATTGGCTTACTTCGTTCTGGCAGCTCAGCCAGTGCATTGAGGGCTGTAACTGGCGCAGTGTACTTTGGAGACCCTGAGCTGAAATAAATCTCGATTTCATTAACAATATTCTAATTTATTAAATTATTATATACTTTAGTAAATGCCAATACTGTACATTGTATGAGAAAGGGTAGAATTTATATATTTAGGTCGATATTCACAAAATAATAATGCTAAAGGTTGTTCCTAATTAAAAGTCTAAAGACTATTTGTATCAGTTGTAATTCTTAGAGCAATTCTCAAAGCATGTTAGATTGATTGTGAATATGGTCTAAGGACCGAATAATTAATAATCATTATGCAGCCTGCAGTTTTACACATCATACCAGCAGGGGGTAGATATTTACTTTGGCCTCAAGTGAAGGAACTTACCCAAACTTCTGGAAAGACGAATCTTGAACACTAAAGCCTCGTGGACTTGCGGGCACTGCATAATCTAACCCAAAAATCCAAAAAGAATAAAGTAAGTATGAACCTGAGACCTGTGTGTGTAGGTCTGGGAACAAAAGAGATGAAGCATCCATACCAGTGTTTGCATGGCAGACATCTCCACGAGGGCTGTTAGGCACCTGAGGCGAGGGCTCAGAGTAGGTCCGCTTATGCCGGATCACTAGAGGTGGAGGAGGACTTCTCTTTGTATTGAAACTAACCTGGCTCCAGCTATCTGGGGGACTCATGGGAGGAGGAGGCGGAGGAATGGCTGGTGCTGAAACAAAATAAGAAGAGACAGGAAGAGCCTGGAA
Source organism: Silurus meridionalis (assembly GCF_014805685.1). Taxonomy (NCBI): domain Eukaryota; kingdom Metazoa; phylum Chordata; class Actinopteri; order Siluriformes; family Siluridae; genus Silurus; species Silurus meridionalis. The sequence goes on from NC_060902.1 coordinate 9,653,532, forward strand.
ATGGGAAACTTATAGTACAGTACCTCTGATTCAGCAAAAGTATTTTCTACTGGAACATTTCTACAATACTCTAACAAATTTCATTGTGAAATCCTTCTTAGGTATTTTACAGCAGGAGAGCATAAAAATTCCTCTTGAGACAAAATTAATGGTTACATGAAATACTTAAGATTTGCAATTTATTTTCCTTACTTTTGTAAATTACACTGTGTTTTATTTTCCAAGATAGAACTCCATACAAAGTATGATCTACTTATTGTATTTCAAACCGTGGATTTTTTCTACTCATTTCAGAAAATGTCACTATCACTGTCCTTCAGGAATTTTTCTTTTAAGGCTGCATAATGCAAATACAACAATTTCCAACTGGTCATTTGCCTTTATGTGATTTTGTTAAAGCTCTTAAAGGATTGCACAATTTAATTATGATATTACAATTTACTCAGATAATTGTAAAAATGCAACAAATGTATTACTTTAAGGTTGCAAAAACTTGCTAGATATACCATATATTTATTATTAAATATAAGAACTTAATGCGATTACATTTATACCATTGGTGTCTCAAGTATTGCTTTATATAGTTTTATAGATACTATATATACTATATATTTAATAAACTATATATATATAGTTTTTGTGTTTTGCATGTCTACTGTTAATTATTATTGTAACATGAAATTAATAAAATATTTAACCATTTAAAGCAATTTTTACTTATTCCGCTGCAGCTGTGTTTTTATGTATGAAACACTTCATGTATTTTGCTTTTGTAACTCACTCCCTTGTATTGCTGATAATTCCCCACTTGGGAGCGCAAATACCACTAACCGTATTCACGTTTTTCTCATGCATTTACAATTTTGCCACATGTATGGCGTGCGTTAAAAACATATTGTGCCTGTCTGCTTTGAACACTGTAATAAATATATCTAGTAATGTCTTTGTGATTTCTTTACATTGGCAGCCACAAATGGAAAAATAAACACTTTATGTTTCTAACAATGCTTTACAAAAGCAATTTTCCATTTCAGAAATGTTTATAGACCTTTAATAAACTCATTTTCAAAAAATATATAGTTAAATATATATATATATATATATATATATATATATATATATATATATATATATATATATATATATATAGTTCAGCAGAAAGGGAGCTAGTATAAGGTGACAGACAAACAGAGAAAAAGTCAGGAATCTTATCTAACCTCTTACTCTTGGGGGCAGAGGAGGTGCTGGCGAAGAAGGTGGAGGAGGTGGAGGACTGCTACGTGTCTGTGGGATGGGAACAGCAGAGATTTCCCGCTTGTTCTCGTTTCGTGGCAGCATGCGACTTACATTGAAAATTCCTCCTCCTCCTCGTCCTCCTCCACGATTATGAGATGAACTGATGCTGTGGTACACACTGAATGGACGGGCAAAGCGATCCTTTTTCACAGGACCTGACTGCACTCAGAGGTAAACAACAGCAATTACAATACAATAAAATAAAGACAATATTCATAATTTTGAGGAATAATTATGAAGTATTTCCACATTTTCATAAAATTCAAGCATGTTTGTAAACTACAAGATTTGATACATGAATAAAGTAATAATATAGACTGACCTTATCCTCCAAGTCATCATCACTTTCATACCAATCATCTTGCCGCAGTTTCCACTCGTACTCCACATGAATGTGCATGTTAAACTGGTTGTTCTGTGCCTGCTGGATCTAAACAGCAAAAATCAGATGTTTGTTTTTTGTTTCTAACATTTATTGTCATAATATTTTTGATAATAGTTTGAATCAAATTGTACTGTGTTGTTCAACCTCAGTAAAGCAATTTTCAACTAAGAAAACAAGTCTAGACTACATTCAGCAGTTGAATGACTGCCTATATGGTTGCTAAGAATTATGAGCCATGACCCAAGCTGTGTACCAGTTCTTCACAGTGAGTGTGCTTCAGTCTTCGAGCAATATCCAGGGCAGTCTCATTATTTTCATTTTCTATAAAACCAAAACAGTTTCCAACAATAGTTATTAACTTCTTTTACTCAAATGACTAAACTGCATTATATTTGTTAATGAAGGTAATATATTATTAAGTAAGTGCTGAATGAAAGGACAGAGAGGAAGGCAGATTTTCTCACTGATATGTGTGTTGGCTTTGGCTTTCAACAGGAGCTTCAGGCACTCCGTTTTATTGTGCAGACAGCAGTAGTGCAGTGCAGTGTTCCCCCTCACAGTCTGTGAGTCTAGATTATTACTGAAAAAATGAAACAGACTTATCTCTAACAACACATTCCCATGGTGCTAATTCTTATTTCCTTCCACTGGTTTGTGCTTTTGTAAATTTTTTATTTTTTTGCTGTTTCTATATCTCTCTGTTCATTTCCCTTTAAACTAAAATAACAGCTCCAGACAGTTCCACATGTGCATTCACTATTCACATGCAACTGTTGAAATATACAGATGGTGTTCCATTAAATTTTTTTTACAAATGACTTCACACTTCACTTAATTATTTCTCAAAAGAATGCTTTCAACAGAAAGCTATAGTGGCATTGTGTGTTGCTCCGAGGAACACACAATGAGTCATGCATTACAAAGTGAGGGATGCAGTATAGGACATAGTCGTACCTGAGCTACATTAAGGGATATCAGATCTTAATGTGAAAAAAGTACATCAATGCAGTCTCACCAGTTGTGTACCAGGAAGTCAACTATATGCAGTGATGTCCGATCAGCCAATAAAACAGCCACATGCAATGCAGTCTCTCGTTTTTCCTTGAAGAATGAGAGACAAAATAATTAATATCATTAATTGATCACCTGTGTATAGGTGCTAGTTGTTAATTTACCCTGAAATAATATTGTTTTGATTTTCCACCCTCTAGCTGAACCTCCCCTATTATGTAATAGCTTTAAATCTGAGTAGATGAAGACATCTACTGCATCTTTTAGACTACTACAAATGCAACGTTACAGGGGATCTGAAACCCTCAAAGAGAAAATCCACAGGAAATCCTTTCTTTCCACTTGGAAAACAGGGCCAATTATGTTCCTTTGGATTCCCAACAACAGACTGCTTTAGCATATTCACAATGACAAGAATCACTGTAACAATGATCTAACAATCAGACTTCTCACTTCCCAAATACATTTGAATTTTCGTCATACATTTTACATAAATGTTTTACTTTTTTACATTTACATTGCCAGAATTTATCATCAATGAACAAAAAGAGCAAATAAAGTGAAGGCACAATTATAAAATAATTTATTACTTGAATGACAATGATGTCTTAAAAAATGATTGAAAAATATTTAGACTTTTTTTTACATCATTTTACATGTCTTTGCCTGAACATGTATTTTTTCTTTTGTAGTATTTGTATGCATGGAAAATTATCAAGACTGAAAAAAATTAATTGTTCAAAGGTTTCAGGGTGTTTGAAAAACTTCAAAAAGCGTTTATTATATACATTTTCCAAAATTCCTAACCTATGTTTACGTACGTACATAACTCAGCAAAGGTGTGTGTGTGTGTGTGTGTGTGTGTGTGTGAATGTGTTATTGTCTTTTTTGTGTGTTTTTGTGTGTATACCTGTAGTGGACTGGGCACAGGTAGGCTGAGGTCAATCTTTTCTGTGTACAGCTGCAGAAGGCTGAAGATGTCTCTCGCTTGTATGGCCTCCTGTAATCTCCTGCGCAGGGTGTCAGGTGAACCGATACTCCGCTGAGCAAACCGACTCTCTATATACTTAGCCAGGATGAACTCCTTACGTATCAACCTACACATACATATATGTGTATCATTATAAGAATTCTTTACTATTCACAAGGGGAAACAATTACCACTCATAAAAAATCTAAATTGTGATCTTTTTATCATTTCATATTCATATTTTGATCTAAAACTAATGTTTTCAGTCAAAACATATACAGAATAGCCGAATTTGACCAGATCATACTTACATGTCACATTCTGCAGATGGTTTCAGAGATGGACTGGGGAGGCTGGCCTCCATGATTTCATTGAACCCTGTGTTTCCTACATTTTTTGCCAGCTGAACAAAGACATAGAGAAAATGCAGAACCCATACATTTGTCTAAAGTTGAATTCAGATTAATTTTATAATTGTTTGCAGAGTTTGCGTCCATGTTTGGATGATAAAGAACCTCACCAGGAGTTCAGAAGTGCCCAGTTTATCCAGAGAGAGAGACTGGATGCGAGAGTAATGGACGCCCATCTCTCGATGAATGCCTGAGCATTCAATACATGTCAGGATGCCCAGGTTTGTAGAGATCCACGTAGGATCTGAAAACAATGCAGTGTAAGTTGAGAACATTTAATGCTTTCAGTCAATTGCTAAGATCCAAGTTACTAGTTAAGGCTGATCCAGACTTATTCTGTTCTTTTTTATATGCATAATCACTTTATGATTATGTCTATACATTGTGAACCCAGGCTCCAAAGCTCTTTTTTTTAAGTTTTAAAATGGTAAGAGTGAGTAACAAACAGGTAGTGTTTGCCCTTCCATTCAACATCACAAGCTGCCATCACAAGCTTTAGACTAAAGTCGTTACATTTTGCCTTCTTGATGCACTGTTAATGAGCTGTGAATTACAAAACTAGTTTTCCATAGCAAAGAATTTGACTGAAGTTTAATGAAGACATTATAATAAAGCATGAAAATCAACATGAGCCATTGTGGTAGTGTGGTAGGTTTTATCTAGTGTGTATGTTTATTAATTTATTTATTACTAGTAAATATAATGTGATTTGTAATCTGGTTAATGTACAGTAATCCCATTTAAGTTCTTTAATGTAACCACCGGACACCACCCCAAAAATGCATTTTTTTTTTTTTATGTTTAAGCCGTAAATCATCCTCCCACACATTTTAAACACACACAGAAAACATTTGCAAGAATATAGCAAGATGAATTTTGTGTAAATTCGCAGCAATACAGTGTACGTTATTTATAGTGAGTACATGTACTGTAGAGTATAGAGTTTTGTAAAGCATAGAGAAGCATAGCGTTGAAGAGCTGAAGAAGGTTGAAGTGTCCTATGACGTCAAAAAAAGGCTGAGTTAAAGATACATGTCACCGCATTCTTTACTTTCATTGGCTAAATCTGGTGACATATGTCTAACTTTTTTACATCAGAGGACACTTTAACCAATAAACAAGCAAACTGTAATGCTACTTATTTATGGCATAATCAGATATATAATGCTTAGATAATTAATCCTGAAGACATCACAATTAAGTTAATCAATTAAGTAGAAGCTCAAGAATTTTGTACTTGTTTAAACTTGTTAGAACAGCCTGTTCACCTGAACGCAGTTGGGTGGAGGTTCTTTAAAAAGGTTAATCTGACTACTTGAAATTCAGAACCATGTTGTGAGCTGTGACTCATTGTTCGATTTAATGGTAATAAGATAGCTCTACAGATGGGTGACAAAAGATACAAAAATAAAAAAACTTTATAGTGTGTATGGACCATTACAGTACTATACCGTTTATAATATTACAGTACATTACTGTAAATATTTTTATGGTTGGTTACTGTTGTTTCAATCCATAGCATTTGAAAACAGATACACATTTTTCTCTAAACAATGGTACACTGTGATAATTATTTTATTCTTGTGACAGTGTGTTGTAGAGTTGAAGTACCTGGAGCACTGCAATCACAGCAGACATGGTTACCCGGCATGCGAAGGATGTCTTCTGTGATCGCCCGGGTCAGATCCTCTACACTGCTTCCTCCACTGTGTTTGTGCTCATCTAGAGCCACATTCAGTGCCTCCTGCTTACTGTTAGTCAACACTGAAATCCACCTGAACACACACACACACACACACACACACACACACACACACACACACACACACATATATATATATATATATATATATATATATATATATAAAATGCATTTATTGATGTAGGTATGTATGTAGGTACAGGTATGTATGTATGTATGTATGTATGTATGTATGTATGTATGTATGTATGTATGTATGTATATTCAGTAAGATACTTAATTAAAGAAAGCTAATCTATCAAAACACAAGGGCACACAATAGGAACAAGTCAAAACTATTGTTCCTATTATTGTCACGTTTCTGCATTTATGTGAATTATAGTATATTATTACAGAACTTATTGCATTAATGTGTTTAAGTTCTGACACAGCATTCTTATTGTGTTTTCATATATAATATTCTTTCTCTGGTTGTGTGGTTATCAGCAGCCCTTACCTCTGGCGTTCAGATCAGGTCAATTAATGGCTTAAGATTTTTAATCACAGAAACTGGAAGAAGCTAATATATCAAAGGCCTGTTTTCTTCGGAACTGTGTGTGTGTGTGTGTGTGTGTGTGTGTGTGTGTGTGTGTGTGTGTGTGTGTGTGCGTGTGTGTGTGTGTGAAAGTGTGTGTGTGAAAGTGTGTGTGTGTGTGTGTGTGTGTGTGTGTGTGTGTGTGTGTGTGTGTGTGTGTGAAAGTGTGTGTGTGTGTGTGTGTGTGTGTGTGTGTGTGTGTGTGTGTTGGAATTAACAAACAAGCACTCTTTTATATAATTATATAACACTTCACTGATTGATTGGGTAAGCACGATTCTTTGCTTTAGTATAGACAAATCAAAATCAAAAAAGCTTGTTAACTCTTGGGACTCATCATCAGTCCTGACATTCATCAATTTTTTCATCTTACTTTCCAATGAGTCTCTAAGTACTCTAAGTACCACCTGTATGCATTGCATTTATATGCATTTCTTTGTATGTAGGTTGCCAAACAAAATAAAAATATTCTTTCAATTTCAAAGCTTTTTATGATTTTTTGCCCATGTCAAAACAGGCAAAAGCAATCATTTTGAGAGTACAACTTACGCTACACAGTCAGGCTCATCCTCTGTGAGAAAGTGATAAGTGCGGTTATCTGCAACAAAGACACACATGAACAAACACAACCATGGATCAGTTAAACACTGACAGTTAATAAATGTTACATAAGGAAAATGACAATTCCTGTACTACCACAATGTTCCAAGTAAACTAGGAGTGTATACAACTTGTAAACACTACAAGAATCCCATTCATAAAGAAGGTTAATATACCAGGTTTATAAAAAAAAAAAAACAATGATTGGGAAACTTTAGTACCGCAGTATGCATGATTATTAGTACTTTCTAATCATTACTCACGGGAGATGAGGTCAAAACATTTCTTGTCCTCCAAACTGGGTTTGACCTGGCAGGTCAGGAGGTTCAATTTGGCTGGTGATTTATTTGGCTTAAAGAGGGTACAAATATAGAACAATTATTACAGTGAAAATGCCTTTAATGTAATTGTACATTAATGTCTGATGTAAAATATTATATGTACTATACACCAGTGTTGTGTAAATTTCTTATTAACGAAACATAGCAACAGCTGCAAATTTGCATTTTGATAAAGCTGTCAGATAGACTAGAGCTAGATACTAAAAGTAACAGAGTGGTTCTGCTTACAGTTCCGTGAGCGATAGTGAGATAGCAGTTCTGCACAGTGCACTTCCTTTTCTGCCATATTCGTCTCAACCTGTAGCAGGCAAAAATATGTTTACAGCACACACCCTATGAATACCAACTCAATTATCTTAATACAGAGGCAATAAAAAGGCACTTTTTCACAAATTTAACGATTCTGATCTTTTAAAAGCTATAGTCTACATTTCTGATAAAATAAATAATGTAGACTACAGGTTCCAATAAGTACCACTGTAGGTTTTGAAGAAAAATTGTAATAGATACAATATGTGGTGGAAAAATATGCTCAGAAATAGTCATTCTTAAACACAAAGGTTAAACAGATACAAATCAATATGGCAATAAACATGTTTATTTACCCATCACTTTTCTTATAGAGGTAGCCTGATTTCTCTGTTCCATATTGCTTGTTGCCTTGAAGTTGATGCATGTTGTATACGGTCTGTTTACATAAAGAGTCCTACAGCAAACACACACACACACACACACACACACACACACACACACAAACAAACACACAGAGCACAATTACAGTCTGATATTCTTGGTGGAATTAAATTAAAGTGTACATGGTGCCTGGGCTCTAATGCTTTGAGCTGAGTGACTCAACTTTTACCAATTAAGGAATGGTTAAGATAAATAAGCACATAATATGCTGATTACACCATGACTGCTTGTGCATTTGGGCCTACTATAAACTGCATTTACAGTGCAATTATAATTGTAAGGGTATTTGAATAAAGAGAGTCTCAGTAAAGCATTATTAATATTTATTTGGATTATTTATAAGACACAAATGCAAAGTGTCCTTCACTTCTGATGTGGCCAGAAAGGCAGAGTCTTATAAAGTAACATCACAAAGTGTAACTTGCAGGAACCTGGCCTTACTTGATTATTTCACTAGAATGCACTAAGCAATGAAAATATAGTAATATTGAAAGCAAAACATAAACAATGAAGACACTAGATGAAAAACACAGATTTGTAGCAAAAATATCACTTCTAATGATTGAATGTCCACACATGTATCATTGTGTATATACTGTAGAAAAGCATAAAAACAAACTTACCCTCCTTGTCTAATTGAGTGCATTTGAGAAAAAAATAAATGTTATCAATTAATTATATATAAACCATAGAGTATTTTGTCTGTAACTGTAAAACATAATAAATATACACATACTGAACACTTTATTATGAACGTGTACACCTTCTGATTTGTGAAATTATCTTAGGAATAATGGTGTGGAATACATCAATTATGACGGTATTAGCAAGCAGCTCATATCAGCAACATTCAGTGCGTGGAGTTTGGAATGTATAATCAGTCTCTGTCCATCGCTAGCGATAATTTTATATGTGAGAAGTGTAAGTTAGTTATCTCTTTAACGGAGAAGATCCTAGCATTAGAGGAGTACATCCAGAGTCTAGACAGAATTATTGAGTGTGAGAACAGTCCAGGTTCTGCAGGGAAGAGTCTTGATGCCTTAGGATGAGTTAGCATTCCCCCAACTCCAGAATTAGAGCCCTCGCAGCTGGGTCATTGGGTGACGACTCGGCAGCATACTCACAAAGCCAAAGCTAACCATTAGGCTTGGGCGCACCATTCCTCTTTACTTCACTTGAAACAGCTCTGTTTATAGGAGACTCTCTTGTGAGGCACATGATATTAACTAGGCCTTTAGGGGCACCAGCACCATAGGTTAGGTGTATACCTGGAGCCAGGGTGCTGGACATAGCAGGTCAAATTAGGTTCAAAAGAGGAGCTAATGATATACGACTTCGACAGTCAGAGCTTACTATAACAATAAAGAGGTGTGTAAATTAGCGAAGGAATTGTCCGATGCTGTAATATACTTTGGCCCCATCCCAATGCGGTGTGGTAATGTAGCTTACAGCAGGTTATGTTCACTGAACTGCTGGATGTCCAAGTGGTGCTAAATAAAAATTTAGGCTTCATAGATAATTGGAGCAATTTTAAGGGCAAGGCTATCCTGTTAGGGCAGGATGGTATCCATCCCACTCTGGAAGGTACTGCTCTCATTTCTTGTAGTATAGGTCATAGTCTCAGAATAGCACTAGTTAACCAGTGACTATCCAGAGCCAAGGCCAGGGAGTAGACAATCAGGCTAAACCAACCGTCTGCTAGCTGCACAGAGTCGTCACTCAGGGTCCAGGGTCCAGGAATGAATCAGAACATTATAGGATCCACTCATAGTGATGAACACACTCTTAATTTAATACTAACATTTGGATTCGATATAAAAAAAAAATATAGCCATAATTGCCATGGTTGTAGCACAGCAGAACTGCTCACATCTACTTAAGATTAACATTTTAGGATCTGTCTTAGGCCCACAGCTTTTCTTTTTATATATCCTGCCTCTGGGTGAAATGATATGTAAACATGATATTAGCTTCCATTGCTATGCTGATGATACACAGTTGTATATTTCAACAAAGCCAGATGAGACAGATCAGCTTAAAATTTTGGAGTGTGTAAAGGACATAAGACAGTGGATGCTTGATAACTTCCTTCTGTTAAACACAGATAAGGCAGAAGTACTGTTACTAGGACCACATGCAGCTAGAAGTAAACTTTCCGATTACGTAGCATTTCTGGATGGTCTTTCCGTCTCAGTGTGTACAGCAGTCAAAAACCTTGGTGTGATTATTGACCCTAGTCTGTCCTTTGAGGCTCATGTAAATAACATTACACCGAATTTTTTTTTTTACCTTAGAAATATTGCTAACATTAGAAATGTGATAATGTTACAGGATGCACTTTACTGTCTGGGTGTTCACATAAGTGCATAAATAAGCTTCAGTTAGTCCAGAATGCAGCAGTAAGAGCCCTTACTAGATCTAAAAAAATATGATGATCAAATATGCTCCCAATTAAATCTCGCATTGATTATAAAATACTACTACTGATGTATAAAGCACTTAACGGTCTCGTGCCCCAGTATCTGAGTGAACTTCTGTACCAATATGATCCCCCACACTTACTTAGATCAAAAGGTGCAGGCTATTTGTTGGTACCTCAAATAATGAAGACTACAGCAGGGGGCAGATCTTTCTCTTAAAAAGTCCCACAGTTATGGAACAGCCTTCCAATTAGTGTTTGGGACTCAGACACAGTCTCAGTTCAAGTTGTTTAAGTCGAATGCTGAAAACATATTTATTTAATCAAGCCTTTTATCGGAAGGCTTTTCTTAGATAAAGAACAGATCTGGAGGGATCATGGATATAGATTGTCCGGTGAACTGGGATATTTGTATGCTGTTCACGCGTTCACTTAGGTTTGTTGATGTTGATGTTGGTGTGGCAGGCCAGCTCTTATCCTAGAGATCCCTCATATCTGTGTTACCTTCTGAATCCCCCTTTCAGTTATGCTGCCATAGTGAGTCTTGCCAGAGTCTTTAACTTTTATACAACAATAAGGATACTTAATAATCCATATCTTTCTCTCCCTGTCACCCCTATTCTCTCTCTCTCTCTCTCTCTCTCTCTCTCTTTCTCTCTCTCTCTCTCTCTCTTCATCCTGGCCTGCCTCTGGATGGTGTTCTCCTTGATTGAGGCCACTCTGTGCAGCTGGGGATGTTTTCAGATCAACAATCTGGGGATCCATGAAATTACAGACTAACGCAGGAGCTTTAAAGATTTGGATTTGGACTGTACTTAATGTCAACAGTCTGCTACACTGACTCAGGACTACAGTTTGCCTTCGATCACCATCACTACATACCTCAACATCGTTTTGCTGTAATAAATAGGCATTCTCTTCCACCCAAATGAGTCTGGTTCCTCTTAAGGTTTCTTCCTTTTGCCATGTCAGGGAGTATATGCTTTGCCACAGTCGTCACCGGCTTGCTTATTAGGGACAAACTTACACTTATAAAGAACAATCTTATTCATTCTTTCTTACCCTGTTATGTGTGTTAAGCTACTTTGAGACAATGTCCATTGTTCAAAGCGCTATAAAGAATAATAAAAAATGAATTGAACTGAATTGATTTAAATATGCAAACATTTACAAAATAGTATGAAAAGACTACATTACATACAACTAAATGTAACAGAATGAGTAACTAATCTGTAACTAATCACTGGGTTGAGGTCACTGAATCAGTCTCTGTTAAAATCTTATCATACAGCATCCTACTGGGTTCTTCTGTTTCTCCATCTCAGGAAAATCCTTATTCTATGAGATTCTGGATAAGAGCATTCCGCTCTCAGAGAGGAGTCAGAAAAATCCTTTAAATGTTTAGAATTATTAGTTCTTTGATATATAGCAACACATAGTCCAAGAAAAATTAATTAAATATCATCTGCCAATTGTATTCCAGTCACAGAGACAAAAGAGACTCACATAAAACCCTAACATTTAAAAACAGCACATATACTTGTTGTTTTAAGTATTTAAATACTTGTGTACATATATGAAAATAAAAGTTGCAATAGAAAAGATAAGATAACAAGGAAGAATGTATTAGGGATTTGAATTGTGAAATCTAAAAACAAAACAGATACATTAAGTAACAACAAATTAGTATATCACCTCTTTAAGTTCAGGCTGCAGGGCAGGTCTTAGCTGGTCCCTCAGAGAAAACAGCTGCCTCTTCTCTTCATCCTGACTATGCTTTATCTGTATACATATGTCCACAAAATTCCTTATAAACAAACAGTATGCAGTGACCAGGCATAACTTAATGGCCACCAATCAGGCATAACATTTGAGCTACAGTAGCTTGTCTGTTGGATTGGACTTTTTGGACTTTTGCTAGATACTGACCACTGCATACTGGGGACATCCCACAAGAGCTGCATTTTTTGGAAATGCTCTAACCCAGTCGTCTAGCCATAACAGTGTGTCAAACTCGGCAGCACAAAACAGCACTTGTCGAACTTGCTCACACCCTTACGCTTGCCCATTTTCCCGGTTTCTAACACATCAACTTTAGTGACAAAATGTTCACTTGCTGCCTAATATATCCCACCTACAATAATGTTATAATGTACAGGTGTAACGGTACACGTATTTGTACCAAAATTTTGCGGTACAAGACAAGTGTACCAAATTCAATCTTTTTTACGTGCAGAACATAATTCAAATCTGAGTTAAAAATAGAAAACTGTTGATGTTCACAAATTTTAATAATAATAAACTGTGTTGATAAAAAAATGACAAGCAATTTTATGTTTTGCATTAATTCCCCCTAACCTTAATGAAATTGAACCGAATCGTGACTTAAAGACCAAGGTATATGTACAGAACCGTTATTTTGTGTACGGTTACAACCCTATTATAATGTCATAATGTTATATTGTCATAATGATATACCTGGTCGGTGTATATGGAGTATAAGAAGCATTCTTTTTTGAATATCCCACATAGGACACAAGTTTCTATTAGTAATGAATGGTATGATTTTGAGTAAACATTCGATCATGAAATTCGATCGTGAAAACTGTTGAATGAATTTTGTGACAAAGCAATATAAAATATGCATTTATTTAAAACTAATAACAAGCATTTCTTAGAATCCAAAGTTTTCCAAAACTTATACCCATAAATGTATATGGATGCACCAAAACAGCTTTTGTCCCCATTATGAACAACTATAGATAAAACAATAAACAATAAATATTAATAAATAATAAATATTAAGACCTAAAATGGAGCTGAAAGAGCATAATGACTGATCCACTAGTATATACAAAGTGAGTCTTATTGCTAGTGGCAGCTGCAGAATGAGATGTCCTCTGAATGTTAATAACCTGATCAGCCACTCTCTCTCTCTCTCTCTCTCTCTCTCTCTCTCTCTCTCTCTCTCTCTCTCTCTCTCATCTAGTCACTCACTCACTCACTCACTCACTCTCTCTCTCTCTCTCTCTCTCTCTCTCATCTAGTCACTCCCTCTCTCTCTCTCTCTCACATACACACACACACACACACACACACACACACACACACACACACACACACACGCACAATAATTACTGCCACCTGATGTTGTTTAGCGGATTGAAATTAGAGTGACTATTGCACCTGGGTTCTAATATTTTTAACTGGGTGACAGATTGTAGGTCTTCTACTTCAACATTTCAGTGCCTGTAAGGTTACTAGTTACTACAAATAAGCACATACGCAGCATTTAAAATTGGAACATTGAACACTGAGTTCAAAAACAGTTAACATGGATGACCACTAAACCGCTTGCAGATTTTACTGTGACTGGTAGTTCATGTGAAATCTGGGAATACAATTAAATGTATCTATAGCGCAACCCTTACTGTAAGGGTATTTGAGTAATGTTAACATGCACTCACAGAGCTGAGTTTTCCAGAGAGAGTGTCAATGTACTGCTTCAGGTTCTCTGTGACAGCCAAGCCCTCCTGAAAGAAACTGAGAAAGGAAACCAATGTAATTACCATCGGCACCATCTCTCACTTACAACCCACCTCACCACATCCTCCCTCATCCTCCACCCACCATTTTCCAAATTTTCCTCCTGTTTTCCTGTCCTTATTTACAAAATTATCATACAATGAAACATGGTCTTGAATAAAGACAACAGAACAACAACACAGGAATACATAAACTTGTGTATTATCAATCATTCCACACACAACAATCCACAGATTTCTGACAGCACAAAAACTAAAATGCAAATGAAATTCAGTTCCAATCCAACATGTTTTTGGTTAGTTTTTCTGTATTTTGTTAACTGTTTTTTGTGTGGAAAAGCTTTGTGCAGAGTGATACTGTGCACTAGGTACATTTTAATTGGCATTATTTGTTATCTTGTAATTGTTCCTGTGATTTATATCTATAATATTGCCATGCAAATAATCTTTGTTTTTTTTAGGTATTTTGTGGCTTGGATATTAGCTCTGCAGTGCTGCCTTTTTTTCCTAAGGATGTTTTCTCACATTACCTTAGGTTTGGTACAATTTGGACAATGGTGGACTGGGGTTTAGTGATACTACAGAAATATTTGGGCTCTACTATCACACTTGACCAAAGATTATCAGGTGCAGTTCATCATATTGTTTAATGTGCTTTATGGGAATTTCATGTCCTGCATTGCACAAGAATGGGGGCTGGCTCAGTTAAATACTATTTTAATCATTAACACCTCCAGTGACTATTTCTTTGTCCCATGCTCACATTTGCAAAATAGAAAATGCAATTAATACTCATAAATGGCAATATATTGAATGAACAATTATGGATTAAATCTGTCCTAGTTAATTATTAGATTAGATACACTAGTTATAGTAGCTGTTAAAAGCAATTAATTACACCAGTTATATTTGCCCAGCTGTTTTATTTGTAGCAGTGATTTGTACAATATGAATAAAACAAAAAAAGTTTTTTGTGCTGTTTCAGAAATTAGCAGGAACTGTCGAGCTTATGTAATTGCCTGATGAAGCCAGTGCCCATGGCCTTTTATTAAACATCACCCTTACTTGCCCTGGGAGTAGTAGTGCTTGATGAGGTTTTGAAGCAGGTCCACACCTTTCTTCGTCTTAATTTCATTCACTTTAATGAGGTACTGTGTAAGAGGACAAGAGAATGAAATAAAATAAGTTGTAGAGGTATATATTAGACAACAATGTTTGCCACGAAAATTCTTTATCAATTTAAAATTACACGAATGTGAGAGACAGCAAATTTTGTTATTTATATATCAGCAGAGACATAACACTTTTCGAACTAAATGCTCACCTCACACATCTGTAGTTGAAACATTCTTCGTTCCTTCTCTAGCTCCTCTGCAATCTCTCCACCACTCACCTCTGTCCTCACCATGCCGTACTGTTTCGCCAGCTCCCTCTTCTCCTTCTCTATCTTATTGCTTTATTGACAAAAGGCATATGTCTAAATCCACTGTGTATGTCAGCATGTGTATGTAAAATATTATATATTACTATTACTGTAGTGAGAAAAATTAAGGTTTTATGTGGTAATGGTAAGAAAGATTCTGACAGTTGAATAATTATAACACTATAGCCTACTACAAACCTCAGTTATGAATATAAAAGTTTTGTGACATTAAAAAACATCTTTTTTACAAAAACATTTTTTGCAAATAATATTAAAGTAGCATTTACTATCACAAGAATAAACAAGAGGTATTTATGTCCTGGGCAACAACAAATACAAAAACTCTTTACAATTTTTAGGTGTTTTACGGAATAGGACATGCTGACAGAAAGACTTGCACAAAACAGTTTTAATGTAAATGCCATATACAGAATGTTCATGAAACACTGTGTTAATTTGCATGTACATACTTAACCTGCTTAACTGGCAACAGTTGCACATGAAAATGGTCACTAAAAGGCTTGTATTTGGTCATTATTGTTGTGAATCTAGCCCTCATGGTTGCAGTTGCTATGTGACAAACTACAGTAAATTTCCAAAAATACTATTTTTAAATGTGATTTTCCAGTAAAAAAAAAGTACAGCAATATTGCATGGCAGTATCACAAAATCTTACAATCAACTACAACAGAGCAATGAGCACTTACAATTTACTCTCATAATCCCTCCATGCCTTGTCAAATGGCTTCTTCAGATCCTGAGGAAAAAGGAATAATTAGACATCTTTTATCTAATAAAGGAACATAAAAATATCCAGTAAAATTTTAGCGACTTTATTTTAATTCATTTTTGTATAGTGATTTTAATTATAGACTCTAACACAAATTAGCTTTAAAGAAATCTAGACGTAGATTTAATTTTATATAAATAATGAACACAAGAGACATGACATAAAAAAGAAACCTTCAGAGGAACCAGATATAAAAGAAACGTATCCTCTTCTTGGTAGCACCAGATAGTTTGAAGATTGAATTTGAATGTGGCACATACACACTGTTTTGCCACAGTTGAATACGGAATACCATCTGTTTAGCCATTCTTCCAAATGGCATCATTTTGTGCCTTGTGGAGGTTGTGGTATTTCTGTTGTTTTGTTCTTAGATTTTGTAGGTAAATTTGGCAATTTTTGTTCTTTCCAAGGCAGATGTTAAAGAACAAAAAACTTGTGTAAAATTGGCTATGCTAGAGCAAGCTTTTCAAGACCACCACATCTCCAAAACAATTAAGTCAGGTCAAGTTGCACATAAAGACAACTATGATCAAATTTTGATTTGAAGATTTGAAGTGTTTCAGTGCCTAGGTGTCTACATGAAAGCATTATGAAAAAACCACCACACACACACACACACACACACACACACACACACACACACACACACACACACACACATACACACACACACACACACACATACAACAGATCTTTTTCCACTACAGTCTTATTTTTTATTTGTTTAACACATAGAAAACATCTGTTAAATAATATGCAGGCAAAATGATAACCACAATGCTTCTTTTTAAAAACTTCTTGTTTGGCAACACATTTTATTGAAAAACGAAATACTGAAGTACAAAATTGCCAAATTCACTTGCACAACCTTAAAAAAAACGTATTACACTACTTGGGAGACTCAAAAGACTGTAAACATATCTATCTAGCTGCAAAATCTGCAACTACATATAATGCACCCACCACACTCAAATTATGGGGATTTTGAGGTCGTCGGTCGTACGTGTATAATATAAAGCCATAAACACATGCATTTTGAAAGGAATAGCAATGCTGTGTATAGGTGGAAATCGTGTCAAATATCAGTATCCATGTAAAATATCAAACTACTTTATACATTTATAAGGGAAAAAACATATCAATGCTGCTCTATTTCCTGTAATGTACTTTATATAGATTTATTTTCAACCAGAATCTGGGCTATTTGAAGATATCTGTGGATATATGAAAATATTTCATTCTTGGTGCTAGGTACAAAATACAAAGCATAAAGTAGAAATTCTGAAAGATATACTGTACTTTTCAAACGCACTAGATTTGACTTTTTAAACTTACACCTTTGACCTCTTTTAAATCCCCTTTCACCAAAGAGTCCAGGAAGAAGTTGATATTGTGGAGCATGCTTTTTAACTGTAAGAGAAAAAAAAGAAAACGATAAACTGTAAAGAATCATTGCAACACAAGTCTTAGTCAAGCAAGGAAAGTCTTACAAAAAGCAAAGATTATTTAAGAGTGTTCTTTTATAGAAAAAAATACTAAAACTGTGAACTGAGAGCTTCATAGTTTGAGGTTATAAAATTTGACATTTATCTAAATAAGGTCCTTCATTTTAATTCATGCCATAACTAACATGAAAATGGGCACAGCACTGGCTAGAGGGTGTTTTCTCCCTCAGTGACTCACCAAGTTCTTCATTGGTGTCAGCAGCTCTTTGGAGAATTCAGCAAACTTGTTAAAGGCAGAGGCCACTTCCTGCTCTCCACTGTTGCGAAAATTGACAGCTAGCTTCTCCATTGAGTTGATATACAGCTCCAAATGTGAGATGTGGTCTTGCAGGAAAGGAAATATGTTTTATATATATATATATATATATATATATATATATATATATATATATATATATATATATATATATATGGAAATATTTAAAATATCCCAACTGTCTTTAAAGTTGTAACCTACATGCAGCATTAACCTAAAATGATCCTAGTTAAATAAATGTTAGTGGGAAACACCAGTCAGTTATTGAGAATCAGTCATACTGTAGTGCAATCAGGCAGAATACTGTGAAAACCTGTTAATATAACTTTGTCTATAAATAGCACAGAATTATCAGAGATATACAGTAGGCAGTAGTGACATTCTTTCTAAATCACCAAATTCCTATCTGAAGTGATGGGTGTGTCCCAGTATTTTGATGACTGTGGTTTGTCCACTGCTTCCTGCTTGGGGACAATGCTTGTTTATCTTCGATGTATATACAGTATAGCTATTTGAAATAAAAGATTAACTGAGTGATTAAATGTCAATATGGTTGAGTGGCAATATTACCTAGACCAGAGGCATGCTTGGCTTTGGAAGCTTTCTTCATTTTCTGCAATACTATACGGTCACAGTCCAAAGCCTAAAAAACAAATGCAGTTTTACTTAAATAAACTGGTTCAATATTAGCTTTAATATCCAGTGTTCATCATCTAATAGCACATTAATACATATCTAAAAACCTATAAAACAAACACACAAACACTCACACACCATACTGTACTGGAATACATTTTTTTATACAACAGCTTGCAGGTTTTAGATGTACAGACCACCAAGATACACATTTATATTTCAGATGCTTTTGTCAAACATAACAGGCAAGCTATATACAGTACAGACCAAAAGTTTGGACACAACTTCTCATTCAAAGAGTTTTCTTTATTTTCATGACTATGAAAATTGTAGATTCACACTGAAGGCATCAAAACTATGAATTAACACGTGGAATTATATACATAACAAAAAAGTGTGAAACAACTGAAAATATGTCATATTGTAGGTTCTTCAAAGTAGCCACCTTTTGCTTTGATTACTGCTTTGCACACTCTTGGCATTCTCTTGATGAGCTTCAAGAGGTAGTCACCTGAAATGGTTTTCACTTCACAGGTGTGCCCTGTCAGGTTTAATAAGTGTGATTTCTTGCCTTATAAATGGGGTTGGGACCATCAGTTGTGTTGTGCAGAAGTCAGGTGGATACACAGCTGAAAGTCCTACTGAATAGACTGTTAGAATTTGTATTATGGCAAGAAAAAAGCAGCTAAGTACAGAAAAACGAGTGGCCATCATTACTTTAAGAAATGAAGGTCAGTCAGTCCGAAAAATTGGGAAAACTTTGAAAGTGTCCCCAAGTGCAGTCACAAAAACCATCAAGCGCTACAAAGAAACTGGCTCACATGCGGACCGACTCAGGAAAAGAAGACCAAGAGTCACCTCTGCTGCGGAGGATAAGTTCATCCGAGTCACCAGCCTCAGAAATCGCAGGTTAACAGCAGCTCAGATTAGAGACCAGGTCAATGGCACACAGAGTTCAAGCAGCAGTGGAAATCTGTGCTTTGGTCTGATGAGTCCAAATTTGAGATCTTTGGTTCCAACCACCGTGTCTTTGTGTGACGCAGAAAAGGTGAACGGATGGACTCTTCATGCCTGGTTCCCACCGTGAAGCATGGAGGAGGAGGTGTGATGGTGTGGGGGTGCTTTGCTGGTGACACTGTTGGGGATTTATTCAAAATTGAAGGCATACTGAACCAGCATGGCTACCACAGCATCTTGCAGCGGCATACTATTCCATCCGGTTTGCATTTAGTTGGACCATCATTTATTTTTCAACAGGACAATGACCCCAAACACACCTCCAGGCTGTGTAAGGGCTATTTGACCAAGAAGGAGAGTGATGGGGTGCTGCGCCAGATGACCAGGCCTCCACAGTCACCAGACCTGAACCCAATCGAGATGGTTTGGGGTGAGCTGGACCGCAGAGTGAAGGCAAAAGGGCCAACAAGTGCTAAGCATCTCTGGGAACTCCTTCAAGACTGCTGGAAGACCATTTCAGGTGACTACCTCTTGAAGCTCATCAAGAGAATACCAAGAGTGTGCAAAGCAGTAATCAAAGCAAAAGGTGGCTACTTTGAAGAACCTAGAATATGACATATTTTCAGTTGTTTCACACTTTTTTGTTATGTATATAATTCCATTTATAATTCCACATGTGTTAATTCATAGTTTTGATGCCTTCAGTGTGAATCAACAATTTTCATAGTCATGAAAATAAAGAAAACTCTTTGAATGAGAAGGTGTGTCCAAACTTTGGTCTGTACTGTATGTCAAAGAAATAAGTTAGGAACACAGGAATAAATATGTGTTAAACAATTTCCACCACCATAAACTGGATTTTAAACCTCAGTTTGAGCTTCATACAGAGCGCATTAGAAGGGGGTTACAGGATCATTTGTTTAAGCTTTATGATCGTAAACACTTATTGCAGACAAAAGTATTTTTGCCTAATTTACATTTTAGCTCCTGCTCACTATATCTACATATTGCATAGAATGGCTTCCATAGCACTTAGTGTAAATGTTGTAGTAAGCCTACTGCCTAATGAATAAGTTTGTTACAACGCTGGAACAACGCTATGCAGAAACATTTCCTGTTTTAGCAATTCAAGCAAGTTGCAAAAAAAATCATGCCTTCCGAAGGGTAATGATGGGTACATATCCATGTTGTAACATTTGTGAAGCAAAATAATGTTTGCTACAACTAACAGATGCTATGCAGTGCATTGATGTATGCACAAAAGTAATTGGAGCATAAAATAAGAATACACAGCGGAAATGATAGAAGAATTAAAGAAAACAACTGAGACTACCACCACTGTTATTATGTGTGGGGCATAATCCAAAATGTTTAGATTCACAACATTAGAGACTGATTTATTTTCTAAAGCACATAATTTGCTATAATTGACAGAGGATGCAGGAAACATTCTTTTAAGCCAGTAGTTTTACTAAGTGGATGATAAATACATGTTGTCAGAAGCGGACTGTTTAAACAAGAGATAACAAATGTTTTAACATAATTATAAATGTTTGACAGCACAGACTGCTTCGTCCAAAATAGTGTGATACACTCTACTAATATGACATCATTACAAGCAGCATACAATCCATTTTAAGTGCATCCTACCAAGAACACAACTGGTACCTTATTATTTACAGCCATCAACCATGAACACCCTTTATGCTGTAACTTCAGATACTGATACACTGAGAATATAATTTTCGCTTGCAATTATCTCCCCCTGCCATTCATTTGCTCTGTATAAACAGCAAGATCTGCAGAGCTCTGTCTGTCATTTGACTTACTTAAATGTTTAGGATTATTCTAGTCATTTTTTGGGTTATTGGGTTATCTGAGATCAATATGCATAGTTAATGAAGAAAACAGTAGCTAAAGGAGAAGTGCTGGGTTTTAGAAAGAAGAAGCTTTATTTGAGTGGAAAAAACCAGTGAGGGCTGTTTTTCCAGATTTTCTGTTTACTTACGTATATAGTCTAGCCGTCTATGCTGATGTTCAGCATAGTGCAGTCAGTTAACAGTAATTTTTTTTTTTTAATTATGCAGTGTGTCTTATCCGGATTCTGTTCCTGTTGTTTATTAAAGAAAACTAACCCACACTGTGCTGTACATTTAATATGTTGTGCTCCGCTTGTCTTTATTTGGTTTCTGGTTCAATCCTAAGTACGTGTTTTTGCATTTTTGTTGGCTTTAAAGGAGTGGAACAACAAATGGATCAGAGTAAAAAAGTCTTCCCACTGTTCATTTCAAACATTTACAATATCAGGTCTGTGTTTTATTGACTGTGAGAAAAAAACTTGTTCACACCTTGGAAATACACAAGGCACATTTAAGGCTTTAACACTGCACCACTACAAGAAAATAAACTTAAAACTATTAAATGTCTTATAAAATCCTGGATTTCATAGAAAATTTATTTTTAAAAGCTGATGAACCTTATGTCTGACTGAGCTTTAAATTGTCAACATGAATAAATAAGAAGGAATTCTGTAGGTGAAGGTTAAGGGATGTTAGTTAAATAAGAGATTCCACACTGTAGAAGATCACATGACTGACACAAACCCAGTTGACACTATATATACTTGAATAAACTTGAATTTTCTACTGTTTCTATAGTGTTCATGGCCTACGATCACTGTCTGGTAGAGCTTGTTAGGCTTCTGTCTAAATATAAAAGGAGCTTAAGAAATGTAAGTGGTAACTGTGTTTATTTTGGTTTTCTAATAAAGTGCTTTATTTGTTTAAAACTTTTAGAAAATCAATGAATCTTTAAATAATCCAACTACCCTATATTAACTATCATTTAACATACAAAACATTAAATAAAATAATACCTTTTTCTACTCCATTGTGGTCAGTGATTTTATAATAGTGAAGTATACTGAAACACTAACAGTGTAGAGAAGGGAGGTGTGGAGGTTGGATTTGTTTCATTTCCATATGAAAGTGTACTTATAGGTCACTGTGTTTGTTTTGAGGACAAAGATGAAGAAATATTCCTATGCCAGTTTTGTAGCTTCATGTGTATTAAAAATGAATTAAGACCATCAGGCAATTTTCAGACTTAGTTAACCGTAGTTATATTAAACAGGATAAACAGAATCCTGGGTTTTCTTGTATCACATTTAACATTGTTCTGGAATCGCATATTTACATTGTCAACAACCATGACTACATTGTTTCACACTGTACATGTTTATAAAAGTAGTACAAGGTTTTCTAACCACAGTTTCTAGATTACTAGTCGCAACCATTTCTCTACCTGAACTTAAAAAATGGGGTTTAGAACGACATCAACTTGGGCTTAAGCGCAGTGTGAAAAGCCCTTTTGTGTATTATAATTAGCCAGTAGGCTTTAAATGTTGGTATATGTATGTATACACTGATTCCTCATTGGATACCATGACCTGACAGGATACCATGTAAAAAAGATATTACACAGAAACATGTTTTTATGCATATCTGATTCCAGACTTTACTATATTATTCTGTATAATTCACATTTTCCTGACCATGCACAGTGGTCGGAGAGAATAGCAGACTCAGCACAGTTAAATCTTCTGTTCCTCATGACATAACAGGAGGTCTATCTTTTAGTGGGACATTTGTTTGCATTAAGCCCAATAATTTCAATAAGCATTCATGCTGGGCTTGGTTCCCTAATCCAATTTTAAATGTTATTAGATGAATATATAATCTGTTTTTCTTTTTCATGAACAGAAGCATTACTAGTAATAGCCATTAAAATCATTACCTTTTCTAATACAGCAGAAGCTGTGTATTATACTAAATTACATCATGATTAAACCTAAATAAATTGTGTATGTTGAAAGATTGCAAAAATGTAAAAAAAAAAACATAATGTACTCTTTCATTACATAAACAAAAACATTGAATAAAGGGTTCTACATGTAAATCCAGAGGTGACTTCATGATTAGTGGTATGTTATAATTCAAGCATTTGCCATCTGTGCCACATATTTATCAGGATTTTTATAAAACTGGGACCAACTGGCCCAGAGATTAAATTGTTTATTGAATCACAAACTTTTTTTTGTCTACTGAGGAGTTTGTAGCAGACAGCAGAGAAATCAACATTTAGGTATACAGAAGAGTTTTAAGATTTTCCTAAACTACAGTGAGCCTGTCTACTGTAGCAGAAGGAGAGAGCAACTCACCAGTACAGCCTGGGGGATTTCCATTTGAGAGGGGAAGTGAATAATTATAATAGTCTATGTTGTGTGCCTGTGATAATACTAAGTGGTGTCAGACAAAAATAAATAAATTAATAAAATGCATACACAAGATTGTTCATTAGTCTCACAGTAGTGGTGTTGGTGATCTAATTCTGATCTACTGTGCTGCAGCACATCTAGATCAAGCTGCTCTTATAGTAAAAGCAAGCCATAACATACCATTTTCTATGTATTCTAAATAGTGGTATATGTTGTGTGTAATGTGCATTTAACTGTCCAATTATGTCACATTTTCTCCTGCTCTTAACTCCTTTGCTAATTGCCAATGAGGAAAGTTACACAAAGCACCATACAAGAACAAGCATCCCCTGCACAATATTAGCGCAAATTATACAAATAACAACTTAGTAATTTATTTGCATTTCAGTTTAAATGATCTATAGGCAGATTTGTCTCTCCACAGCTGATTATGACTCATGTGGTCCCAAACATGGTTAGAGTATGAGACTCCACAGAGTCTTTCTCTTTCTATGCAATAATATGCATACCTTAGACCTGAAAACTGACAGCTCCTTACCATAATCCATTTTCCCTTTGTATTACTCACTGAAGCCTTTAGGTATTGACTTAAACAAAGATTTTTTACAATATACTTTTGAAGTAAATTATATAATTACAACGGGCTGCCAATATGTAACTCATGCTTCATAAATGTATCCTTAACTGAGGGAGTGCTAATTAATTTTAATTTATGTTTCTACTTATCTAATGAACTTTCCTTATTTGATCTGAGATTAGAGGTGACTTTGATAATGATTAGCGTTAAGACATGCACAAAAGCTGCTGTTCTGCAATCAATATAAAATTAAAGATTTTCTAACCAAGCATGCTCTCTGTACCATCAAACCCCTCAGGCTATAAATGTGCAGAGTTCACTAGTGCAAGCGGGATTGGTCATCTCAGATGATGCTCAAACCATCAAGCATGTAATGTGCTACACTGTTCAGTTCATATTGCTTTTCACAGCCTAGGTCATCACCATGGTTACATGAAGATATAACATGCCTGCTAGAATTAGAGGAAGTCACCATCCTTATTGTGCTGGGTATGGCATTGAATGCATGTTTGCAATCTGGTGCAAAAATGACACAATATCCATACAAGGAGTGTTGAGGATTGCATTAACCATTTCCTTTTGTATTGGGCAAAATAGTTCTGTGGATTAATCCATATTTGTATAGTGCATATAAGGTGCATGGCACACATAATATGCAAGATAGATTATATACGCAGAATAAGATAAGAAGCAAATACATATAGGATATGAACATAGAATATAGAAATGATTATTTTGCCTATAGTTTCAGTATAACAGAGGAAATGATCAGGATTTGTATGACATAAAAATAATAATAATAGTGAATAAAAGCGGAAAATGCGGAGAATGCTTGTGTTTATGCTGAGGTTCCACAATAAAATCAAATATTCAAGACATGGTTTCAAAGTTACATAAATTGTACCAGATGTTTAAGGTGATCAATTTGTAGGAGAAATAAAGATGGTCGGTAGGATAACATCAGCGTTTTGGTTGAGCAGATCTCTGTATTAGTGGAGTAGCGGAACATCGAACAGGAGCAAATCCAAGCTGTTAACAAAGGCCATGCACACTTCCCATTTATACATCCCAACTATCCTTATTCGATATAGGCGCTTTTGGTAAAGGCTGATCATGAACATCACAAAGAAATGCGCGAGGCATGGCTAGACAGTATACCCACACAAACCAAAAGACAAAGTGGACAAAGAGCCTGAAGCTGCTTAAAGCGGAACAGAAGCCGGGTTAGACAAGCGCGTTTCCACTTCTCATCATCTTCCTCTTAGTTTGTGGTAAAAACGAAAACAAAGCGGCAACGAAGTAATATATCACAAACCCGCACATTATATCATATACACATCAGACAAACCAGGACCAAACCATCACAGACAAATCCCGCAAGAGCAGATACCGTGAATCCTCTTCATCTCTCTACACACAGCTGTCAAAGTAGCGCTGGATTTCTATTATTTGAGATGTCTCCTATACAGTGAGGAGTAAAAAGGACTAATGACAGCCTACCTCTTCAATATTATTAACGGAATTCCGGCAACTTGTCATTTTGGTGATGAAGGAAGAGGTTGTTGGAGAACTATAGTCCTCCAAAGTCTCCGAAATGAACTCCTCCACTGATATGAACTCAGGCATTTTATTAGAAAAAAAAGAAATTATAATAAAAAATTATAAAATAAAGCTAAGAAACGGTTTTAATCTGTACCCATTAAAAACGGAGCAATAAGTATCTGTGTGTATGTGTGTCAGGCTACAGTAAAGCACAATACATACAAAGAGTAGAGTGAAGCGCAGAAGTGTTTTTCCTCTTTGCAGCCTGAACATGATGAGCGCCGGGTATATAGAGGACAATGATGTTCGCTCAGTTAGGTGCCAGTGCGCATGCTCCGTAAATAAAACGCCTTTCATATAACTGAAGAGTCTATTACAATGCAGAAATCGGTTTAATAGGTGGCCGGAAATAAATTTAAACGAGGTCTACACCGCAAAAAAGTGTCAAAGTTAATATGTAGTTAATACAGTCGTGTGAAAAAAACAGTACACCCTCTTTTAATTCTGTAGCTTTACGTATCAGGACATAAATATCATCTGATCCTTAGGATGTCTTAGAATTAGATGAATACAACCTTAGATGGGCAGCACGTGATATATTACACTTCATTTTTTATTTTTAAAGAAATATTAAATGACTCAATAGCTTGTAGAACCACCTTTACAGCAATAACTTGAAGTAAGTGTGTTCTGTATGACATTATCAGTCTCTGTCATAGTAGAGGATTTTTAGCTCATTCTTTTTTTTTTTTTTTTTTTAATGTGCCTTCAGATCATTGCGATTTGCAGGCATTTGTTTATGCACAGCTCTCTTAAGGTCCAGCCACAGCATTTCAGTCGGAATAAGGTCTGGACTTTGATTGGGCCATTGCAACACCTTTCTGTTCTTTGCTTTTCTCGTATGTAATATATGAGACCTAGTTGATGTAAGTAATATAGAGGTAAAATATATTTGATGTATGTAATATACAGGTAAGAGCTAATTGATGTAAGTAATATACAGGTAAGAGATATGTAATGTAAGTAATATACAGGTAAGAGATTTCATGTAATTAATATACAGGTAAGAGATATTTGATGTAAGTAATATACAGGTAAGAGATATTTGATGTATGTAATATAGAGGTAAGAGATATTTGATGTATGTAATATAGAGGTGAGAGATATTTGATGTAAGTAATATACAGGTAAGAAAGATTTGATGCAAGTAATAAAGGGCTGGGAGCTGTTTTAACAAAAATGCTTTAAAGGACCATATAAATATGAATTTGTAGGCTGTAGTTACAGACTGTTGTCAATTTAATGTAGACAAATCTGTTATTGTGAATGTTGCATTTGTCTTTGTCCACACTGAACAGTCTCATATTTCACACTGTTCAAGCTGTTTACAGTTAACCAGTTACAGTTAAATTAAATACCAAAATATTTCAGAACAGACAAAAAAAATACATTCAACATTATTATAGGTTTACATTTATACATATAAAAGCAACAATCAATAATCCAATGAAGTAAATTAGAGAATATATACATTAATTCAGTCTATAAGGAATATTTGTGATCATGAGAGTGAGCAGCCTAACATTGGCAGATAGGTTCTTATTATTGCCATTTCTATAAAAAGAATCAGTCACAATAAATGTTTCCTCTCACACTTGTCAGCCATTTACAATAAGCTGACTGATGTGTGTGGGCAGGGTATACAAGATGAGGAAAAGGAACAGTGTAAGAATTGCTAGAATAATCAAAGCAATGATGTATTTCTTGTACTTCTTCCAGATGAAGAACACAAAGGTCTTCATTGGGTTCACAAACCAGTTAAAAGATGTCTTGGGACGACTGTAAGAGAAAATGTAAAATGAATTATAGATAATGTCACACAAATTATACTTTTATAAACCAAAGGTGCCAGGTTGCTTAGCTGTTCAAAGACAGATAAGTCCAATGAATCAATATTATAAATATGAAACTAACTTAATATCACTTAATATCTCAAAAACTTTATATCACTGTAGCTGTAGGACTGAATAAATACTTGTTGTAATCTCTTACTTTGGTTTGTCTAGTGGTTCTGGTTCCTTGCGTGCTTTGCCCACAGGGTTCTTCTCAGCTTCTTCAGCAGTCAACAAGTTAAATTCAGCCTCAACTTTGCCCTTGAAAAATAGAAATTGTGAATCATAAATACTAATAGAGAGCTTTTACCAATATCTTCATATATAAATATTTATAACAGTTATCATAATCATTCTCAACATAGCACAACAATATCTTTGCACATTTAATACCGTT
Organism: Silurus meridionalis; assembly: GCF_014805685.1. Lineage (NCBI taxonomy): Eukaryota > Metazoa > Chordata > Actinopteri > Siluriformes > Siluridae > Silurus > Silurus meridionalis. The sequence continues at coordinate 9,681,729 of NC_060902.1, forward strand.
AAGAGGAAAGTGTTTCCACTGCAGTCTACAAACTGTATGTCTTCTGGCTTCATCTTGCTGCGTTTGCTCTGCTTCTTTTTCTTTTTCTTCTTATTCTTCTCTAGTTCCGCATCTCTCTCCTCCCTCTCAATGTCCTCTTGACTCTTTAGTTTGATGAGGGGCCACCAGCCTTTCATTCTCTTGCTGCGGAAGATGGAAAAGCGCGGGCTGGCCTTGTCCTTGGCCATCTTCACACTACATACTTCAGAGGCTTTAGCTGCACGAACCATATCACTCAGTCGCAGCTCAATTGATCCTTAAAACAAATAAAGAGCTTTAAAGCTGACATTTATTTTAATTATTTTAATCACTTGAAAAATAGGTGGGTTTTAAACAAAATGTGTATTACTTGTTTATTACTTCTAGATGCAAATATACTGACATGACAGCTGAAATTCTGATCTATCATTTCATATTCATCCCCAGTGTGTATAACCTTTTTCTCAGATAAAGAATACATTTTTCAAAACAATTTGAACAATTCCGATGGCAATGATATGTTGAATGAAAAACACAGTATCTCAGTGAGTACACTGCTATACAAGCTGCACATTGACTACTCTAAAATATATCTAATTTATATATATATATATATATATATATATATATATATATATATATATATATATATATATATATATATATATATACACAGTATATACATATAACATATGTTTCATTTCTATAGTATTGTTAATTGAGAATACATACTAAAATGGTTGCTGAAATGTGATGTGGTGTATTCACTTTTGAGAGATACTGTGCTTATAAGAGATGAACTGGATTTTTAGAAAAGTACAGGCTTTTGCCGGTAATCCATTTTGTGGTTCTGTTTGTACAAATTGTTTTGAGAAATGCACTTTCTGTTTTGCAGATATTAAAAATGATTCAAGAAATGTTCCAAAGCATCTAAAAAAAAACTGTAATAAGTTGTATGCTGAGTTGCCAGGGAAACTGTTCTTGTACCTGGACTCATGGACCATGTTTTCAGTTAAACTAGCAGGTGAATATTTACTGAATGTAACCCATCTAATATTTACTTTATTTGGGCGTCACCCAAAGCTCCACTCCACCACTGACAATCACTTGAAGAGTGGTTGCTTATTAGTATATAATAATGCCTATTTAGAAAGTGTAGGCAGGAAGCAAATAAACTGGCAACTTAATGTATTATCATATGCAGTATAAGTACAATCATTTTAGATTTTACTCAGATAAGTGACTGCCTACGCAAAAGCCTTTTCATAAGAATGGGTGTGGCAAAGGCTTCATTTATTAAGCTGCTTGAACAGTGGTCCACATAAGCAAATTTCTACTGGCTCAATGTCTGAAAGCTAGAGAGAAGAGAGAAGAGAGAAGTTTATGTTTAAAATGTTCTACTTCATGTCTATACATTCAGCTTACCCAAAAAGTCATTGGAACCAATACGGTCATAGTCCCAAACCTGTAGCACCAGCACAGCTGGCTGCCGAAACTCTGACGCTTCTAGTGAAAATATGGACTCTTTTTTTTTGTATATGATTTCCTTCTCTGTGGGCAAGTAATCAAAGCGGAAGATGAAGCGCCAGTTGAAATTGCCTTCTCCTGTCAGCGAATTAAAATGCACATCTGTCTCTTGCTTATCATCATCCAGTCCCTTAATCCAACTGGTGTTGGTGCGCACACACACACACACACACAGCCAAAAAATGTATGCCATCAAAAACATTTAAGTACATTGCACTATTAAATCATGAAATATTAAATAAAATACACCCAAATGTCTTTTATGACTGACCCTTTAACATAAATGTCACTTGATGGCTCTCCTGTAAATGGGTTAACATCATCCAAAACAACATCATCGGTATTCCAAATAATAACCCGAAGCTCATAGCTGGAAAGAAAGAAGAGACAAATGAGAATGTTTTTTTTTTTTTTTACCTACGCTTATCAAATAGTATTCACTACATAATATATTATAATATAATATAATACATGTTCATATTCTTCATACTACATGCGGTTATTGAAGTTATTTTGATAGATACTTTTTAAATATACTATAAATTAATGTGCAGAATTTAGCAACAGATACTAACAACAGGTCTTTTTTAAATATACACATAATCTCTAACTGAAGGGGTACCTAATGGGGAGTCTGGGTTTGATGTTGACGGGAGGAGGCGCGGGTACATCTACAGGAAACATGTCAATCCACATGTGAACATAGCCCTGTCACAAACACAAAAATCTTTTGTTTATTCTTAAACTACACAACATCCTGAAATGACAAATCTTCAAATCAAAAGACCTTAGAAGAATTATTCTACGTAAGCCATTATCTGAATTTTCAAGTTTAATATATATATATAATGAAAGTAGCTTGTATTTTATTATTTAAAGTGAAGGAACCGCTGAATAAATGCTCGTGTCTAACCTGGGGCAGGCCTGGTTTATCTGGGTTGAGCAGTGATCGGACCTCCACATGCTCAGGCACCAGAGGACAAGCTCCCACAGAAAACTCTCTCATCTCTTCCCAGCGGTGAAGCACACTTAAAGCCTTGTGCTGGTCCATCTCCTCATAGTCCTCCTCTGTCTTTTTATTCTTCTTCAGCAGCTCTGCAACAAATGAAATGTTTTTAAACTCAACAACAATCTTGATAGAATTACAATTATTAGTAACTAATTTCACAACTAATGTATTCTCAAATTAACCTTGCATATTTATCAATGGAAATGTCAAAGTAATGATTCAGTTTTTATGCATGAATTTCTCTTTGCAGAACATTTATCTACATATTAAGTAACAGACCTTCCGGAAAATCCTCGTCGGGAATTTTGAATAATTTGTTGAGAACTTTGACTTCTGACTCCCTGTACTCAGGGGGTGGGAACCCATTTTTTCGGCAGAGGTCAGCCAAAAGGGTATATGGTTTCTTGGCATCTCGCCACATATTATAGGCATCCCTACCATCACAAGACATGCATAATCTGATTTAGGTTATATTTAGCACAAACAAATGAACTCTAATAAAATGTATCTCACTGAATTGAAAGCAGAACCATTCATTCTTAAGATTAGACATACAGTACTTTTTATGTTATTTCTGAATACAGACTATATATTACATGTATATGTATATAGACAGTGAATATAGACAATATATTATCACTTGTCATAGCGCTTTGAGAGACCACATGTAGCTCGGTGGCGGCTGTAGAAACGGTTCTCCAGGTCAATGCGTGTTTCTCCAATCACATCATCAGATCCCACCAAGTCATGGTCAAATACTGTCAGCGTAAGCTCCGTCTCCAGAGGGAAGGACACCGTTAGCTCAAACACTCTACAGAAAAAGAAAAAAATGCAAGATGCAAAACAAATATCCTACACACAAACAATGGCCTGGTAACTCTTTAAAATTAACATCAGTGCAATCAGTACAACCAACAAGAGATTTTTGGCTTGTCCCACTGGGAGTTCAAACCTTTATAAAGTAAAGAACCCTTAACTATTTAAGAACCCTTGAGAAGTGACTGGGTGACCAGGAAGTGTACATTACATTTATAACATTTAGCGAAATCTAAAATAAAAGAAATAAAAAAATCATAACCAATAAACTATTTTACTGTAATGTACAGGTACATCTAGACATTGACAACTGGCAAAAGTAAAACAACAAACTAAAATAATAATACATTAACTCTGTATTTGCAAAGTCAACAACCACACACTACAGTGAGTTTCTTCTTTGGTTTTGCTTTACTAAGCCTTTACTGTAGCTGTCTTTTTTTTTGACTGTTTTTTGGGAATCTTTCCTTAAGCAAGTGAAAGACATGCTCAATTGAAATCAGGTGATCAAATTGGCTATTGCAGAACACTACACTTCTTTGCCTCAATGCTATTGAAGTATGATTTCATTATGCTTTATTTTTGTGAAGAATTGTCCAGAAATGATTAAATCTTCGGCTGAATCTAAGAAAATAATATAGCTTTATAGACCACTAAATTCATTCTGCTGCTTTTGTCAGGAGTCAAATAATCAATAAATACAATAGAATCAGTTCCATAAGCATCAATACATGCCAACTCTTTTCCTCAAATACATTTCTTACCTTGGATTTTTCTTTCTATCATTCTTTGTCCCATCTGTCCAACTAGTCTAAGCCTGTTTTTGAGGCTTACCAATGGTAATAGGCCAGCACCAGCAAAGGTAACTCATTGCTAGCTCAGTGGTTGAGGCATTGATTGAACTTTGGTTCAAATCCCACCTCCACCAAGCTGCCACTGCCGGACCCTTGAGCAAGGCCCTTAACCCTCCACTGCTCAGTTGTAAGTTGCTCTAGATAAGGGCTTCCAAATGTCTCAAATCTAAATGTAATTTACATTTAAAAGCTAAATCTTATTTACACATTTGGGCAGAATTTGTTTTGCATATTTTTTGACTCCGATGAATCCAAAGTACTTTATGTGTTTTGTCACTGCTACGCTGCTACTACATCTTCATTACAATCAACGTGGTCATTATAATTTTTTCTTACAGTAAATACTGTGGTGAAATCCTAGCTTGATAATCGACTTTGACACAGCTGCACCTACCCCCTGGAGGCTGTTCTTGATCTGGTCAATTGTCATAAAGCTTTTTTTTTCTTAGCAATGTCTATGTAAAGGTATTACCAAGGGTGTTGGGGAAATAGGTAGCGGCATTGTGAAAAGGATATTCTAAGATATTGCAAGATTGCCACTGTTGAACAATAACTCACATTTCTGAGATATAAGTTATAACTGAGTAATGAAATGGATTTCATAGAGATATTGTTGCAATCTCTTAGCTAAGGCACAATAAAATATCGTTATTCGGTTATTTCACTATTACTTATATATAAATATTATTAATATCAAATAATCTACTAATACTTGTTATTAAGAAAATCCTAAAAGAAAGGAAAAAAATGTGAAGACTGCACTCACTCTCCGAACACAGGGTGCAGTTGTTTGGGAATGTAGCGCTCCTTGGAGTCTTGCTGCTGCTGTCCAATTCTCACGACTACATATGGGTCCGCTTTCCCATTTGGATCTGTTGGGGCCAAGTTTGTGGCCTTTAAACAACATCAAGAACATCATGAAGAGTCATGAATATTTGCTTTGCTTATTTCATTAAAAAAATGTATTAATATAATAAATAATGACTAATGAGTATTATAAATTCATATATACAGTATATATAATATACTCACAATTACTCACAAAGAACTAAAGCATTGTAAATGGACAATATACACACCATGATCAGACATAACTCACTAAATTAAAAACCCAAGCAATCTGACCATCTGCTTAAACAAAGTTTAAGTTTGTTGATTATTAGCTGGTAAGCTATTTTCTAGCTCCCATATTACTTGAATACAGGAATAATCAATGTTTATGATTTATGATATTGCATTTGCATCAGATGTTTATCAACGCTTTCCATCCTCTAGTTACACCAACTCAGTCTATGTTTTGGAAGCTGACATCAATTAGACATGAATCAAATATTGTAGGTTAATCTCATTTTTACCTTTACCACATATACACGAACAAGGATTTTGATTGGGGAATTTTTGGGAATTCCTTTAGTGATCTGAAAGTCAATGTCTTCATCTTCATCTTCAAGGGCAATAGGGTAGATCAGAAACGAACCCTGAAACACATCAAAACTGTTTATCTGATGGCTGCCATAAAACAAATACTTTGGTTATCTTACATTGTTTGGGTTAATTTAGGTTAACTGAAGCTTCAAAGTTTCAAAAAACAGTGAAAAAGTGAGGACCCTGCTAAATAAACAGCATTATGTGCCAATTACCTTGTATTTGCCCATTATTCTGTCACTTCCATCCTCCTCCTCATCATCGCAATTAGACTTGCCTTTGTAGAGGGGAAAGGTGTGTAGCCAGTCCATGAACTGACTGAATTCATTTTCTAGCTCAAACTTGTACAGCTAATGTAGGGGGAAAGAACATTGTTTTCAATGTCAACTGATACAATTATTGTGCAATATCTGCAGGAAAAATCATGCAATAAAGAATTACAACCTTCAATGTAGCAATTTTCTTTCTCTTTGGCTTGGGTGGCTCAATTTCAACAATCACTGCATTATCCTCCTCTACCTCTATAGAAGATATGTTAAAGTTCCCTCCCTCTGGTGAAAAAAATGAATAATTAGAAGACACAGATATACTCATTCAAATAGCTGTGAACAACTAAAACAGCTGAAACATCTCCATTCGCAAATGAGGAAATCGAGTACAAGATTTAAAATAAAAAAAAAAAAGAGAGAAGCACGATGACTGACAGAAATGCAAATATACTCCCAGGATTTCCCAGGACCAAGCTGCCACATAAGACAACATAAATTACCAAAAACACAAGACACAGAACTACACCAAACTAACTGGGACATGACTAAGAGTATCCTCTACTTTCCGTCAGCTTTGTTTCTTCTCTTTTTTTTTCTTTTGGAAGAGCGCTTTATTCCCTATTATGTGGAGGCCATTCCTATCAGAACTGCGAACACAAACTTTAGCAACCACATTAAGGCACGTAATTTCTGATATGGCGAGCATCCAGCTCATTCAGTGTGTGAAGTGCGACATGTATAGTCAGTCTTTCTCTGTCGCTAGCAATAATTGTATCTGTGAGCAGTGTAAGTTAGATGGCTCTTTGACAGAGAGTAGCGCATCCAAAGTCTAAAGGGAAGTAGTGAGTGCAAGAGCAGTCCAGGTTCTGCAGGGGAAAGTCTGGATGCCCTAAGTGGAGTTAGCATTCCCCTGACAGCAGCATACTCTCAAAGATAACGCTAAGGCTCGCTCACCAGCGCACCATTCCTCTTAGCTTAACGTGTCCAACAGGCTTGCTCTCCTCAGTGAAGCACCCACTGAAAAACCTTAAAGAGCTCTGGTTTTAGGAGACTCTATTCTGAGGCACGTAAAATTAGCTAGGCCTGCAGCACATGTTAGGTGTATACCATGAGCCAGAGTCCCAGACATAAAAACAGCTTTTAGAAAAGCATAGATTTTCTACAATTTTTCACACAGGATCTAATGATATACGCCTTCGACAGTCAGAGTTTACTAAAAGTAACATTATAGAGGTGTGTAAATTAGCAAAGGCAATGTCCAATGCTGTAATATGCTCTGACCCCTTCCCAATGCGGCGTGGCAATGTAGTTTACAGAAGGATATGGTCGCTAAAATGCTGGATGTCTGATTGGTGCGCCAAAAACAATGTGGGCTTCAAAGATAATTGGAGAAACTTTGAGGGCACCTTAAAACAGACCACTTGAAAATTAGAACGCAGAAGGTATCAAACCAAATTGACAGTATTTGAAAATGGCATGGAAGGAGAGCCTCCTGAATTATAGAAAAACTCTACCCTCATAAAAAAAAATAACAAGCATAAACCTAGATTTTTATTCAGTTTAGTAGCAAAATTAACAGGGAATAAAAGCAGTAACATGCACACCATCAATAGGTAGTAATAATTTCATGAACTTTTTCAATAATAAAATTTAAAACATCAGGCAAATATTTTAGACGATTAATCTAAAAAAAAAAAAAAACTATTTTATAAATAACCTGTAGGTAGCACTTTAATTATGACAATCAATTACAACATTTTAATATTCAAGAGAATGACAATTTCATTTATATCCTTACCAAAATCATCAACTTGTATTCTCGATTTCTTTCCTACAAGTTTTTTTTTTAAACAGATAATTCCAGAATTAATTGAACCTGTTCTAAAAAAAATAAATAAATAAACTCTTCCATTTGCACTGGTTATGCACATAAATCTTTCAAACTGGCAGTAATCAACCCCCTAATTAAGAAAAATCCTTTACCCCTGTCAGCTGTTTAACTACAGGCCAATATCAACCCTCCCCTTTATCTCTAAAATGTTAAGGTTGTAGCACAGCAGTTATGCTCACATCTATTTAGAAATTAAATGTTTTGTATGTATCGATCAGGATTTAGGCCTTATCATAGCACAGAGACAGCACTAGCTAAAGTGGTAAATTACCTGTATTGGCCTCTGATCAGGGTTGCATCTCCTTACTTGTTTTGCTCGAACTCAGTGCGGCTTTTGACACAATTAATCATACTATCCTCCTTGCTAGACAAGAAAATGTTGTTGGAGGAAAGGGAACAGCTCTCTCCTGGCTTAGGTCTTATCTGACTGATCGCTATAAGTTTGTTGATTTAAATGATGAGTTCTTTACACTCTCTGAGGTAAAGTTTGGTGTTCTGCAAGGATCTGTTTTAGGCCCACTGCTTTTCTTTATATATATGCTGCCTCTGGGTGAAGTTATATGTAAACATGGTATTATCTTCCATTGCTATGCTGATGAAACACAGTTGCATATTTCAGCAAAGCCAGATGAGAGCGATCAGCTTAACAATGTTGTAAAGGTTGAGTGTGTAAAGGACATTAGACAGTGGATGATTGATAACTTCCTTCTACTCAGATAAGAAAGGAGTACTTTTACTAGGACCACATGCAGCTAGAAGTAAACTTTTTTCCGATTACGTAGCATCTCTGGATGGTCTTTCCATCTCAGTGTGTACAGCAGTCAAAGACCTTGGTGTAATTATTGAACCTAGTCTATCCTTTGAGGCTCATGTGAATAACATTACCAAGATCGCCTTTTTTCACCTTAGAAATATTACTTAAATTAAAAATATGATGACGTGACAGGATGCACTTTACTATCTGGGTGTTTGCGTAAGTGCTTAAATAAGCTTCAGTTAGTCTAGAATGCAGCAGCAAGAGTCTTTACAAGTTCTAGAAAATGTGACCACATCACCCCTGTTTTAATCAATTTGCACTGCTCCCAATTATATCTTGCATTAATAATAAAATACTACTACTGACATATAAAGCACTTAACGGTTACTTAGATTAAAAGTGCAGGCTATTTGTTGGTACCTCAAATAATGAAGACTACAGCAGGGGGCAGATCTTTCTCTAAAAAGTCTCACAATTATGGAACAGCCTTCAAATTAGTGTTTGGGACTCAGTCTCATTGTTCAAGAAAAAGTTAAAAACAAATTTATTTAGTCTTTTTATCAGTAGAATTTTAATAGGTAAAGGAGCAGCTCTGAAGGGATAATGAATTTGGAGTGTCCGGTGAGCTGGGATATTTGTGTGCTGTCGTTCCCCTACCTCTCACATGTTCACTCAGGTTTTTTGACGGTGGTGTGGCACCATCAAATCTTGCCCCAACTGCACAGTGTCCTTAACTTTTATACAACAATAAGGATACTTAATAATTTATATCCCTCTCTCCCTGTCATCCCTCCTTTCTCTCTCTCTCATTTGGTCGAGTTAAACATGCTCTTGAGGTTCCAGTGTCCACTGTTCCTGCCCCTCTCCTCGGATCTGCCCGCTTAGTCCCGGCCTGCCTCTGGATGGTGTTCTCTTCGATTGGAGGCCACTCTGTGCAGCTGGGTATGGTTTCTCATTAACAGCCTCGGAATCCATTAAATTACAGAGTAAGAAAAGGAACTTTGAGGACGGATTTGTACTGTAGTTAACGTCAACGGTCTGCTACACTGACACAGGACTACAGTTTGCATCTCATCAGTACAGCCATCTACCAGGAGGTTTTAGAGCACTTCATGCTTTCCTCTGCTGTCCAGCTTTATAGAGATGCTGATTTCATTTTCCAGCAGGATTTAGCACCTGCCCACACTGCCAAAAGCACCAAAGGTTGCTTAAATTACCATGTTGTTGGTGTGCTTGACTGGCCAGCAAACTCACCAGACCTGAATCCCATAGAGAATCTATAGGGTATTGTCAAGAAGAAAATGAGAAACAAGAGACCAAAAAATGCAAATGAGCTGAAGGCCACTGTCAAAGAAACCTGGGCTTCCATACCACCTCAGCAGAGCCACAGACTGATCACCTCCATGTCATGCTGACTTGAGCCAGTAATTAAAGCAAAAGGAGCCCCTACCAAGATTGAGTACATATACAGTAAATGAACATACTTTCCAGAAGGCCAACAATTCACAATTTTTTTTTTTATTGGTCTCTGAAGTATTCAATATTTATTTTGTTAAGTTTTTGTTAAATGTGAGCCAAAATCATCAAAATTAAAAGAAATAAACACTTGAAATATATCAGTCAGTGATGAATCTATATAATATATGATCACTTTTTGTATTGAATTACTTAAATACCGTAATTTCCGGACTATTAAGCGCACCCAAATATAAGCCGCACCCACTGAATTTGTCTACACTGAAACTAATGAACTTTACATAGGCTTTAACGAAAGACAGTGCCTGTTACATGGCTTGTATCTAAACAGTAGCCTACCAAGAAAGTCATTGTTCACTGTCTTCCTTCTTCCTTTTAGAACAATTTCTCTCTGGAGTTTTTTTTTTTTTGGCATCGTCGTGCGTTTAAAAATCACCATCGGTGAAGCTTTTCTCCCAATGCCGTGCAGCTCAAAACACAGGAGAAGTGCATTTTTTCATGCCCGGTTGTTTTCAGCGTGACGAATGATTCTCGTTTCCTGTAGACAGTCCAAGTGAGCGGCAGTTCAAAGGTCAGAGGAACCTCATCCATGTTTATGATGTGGTGCGGCCCGATTCAGTGGGAGCTCACCCGATTTAATATAAAGAGTTTCATTGGTTCACCTGAACCCGTTCGGCAATTTCATTGGTCTAATGTTAAGGGGCTCAGTTTTTTGGCTTGAAGCTTGTGAACCCGGGAAAACCCAGGAAAAATCCATATATTAGCCGCCTGTTGTTTAAGGGTTCAAAACGTGGGAAAAAAGTAGCGGCTTATAGTCCAGAAAATACGGTAGATCAAGTTTTTAATGATATTCTAATTTATTGAGATGCACCTGTATATAGTTATAGACCGAGAAATTGATATGCATTGAATCTAAAGTTTCCCAGATGTTGCCAGTTTGAAAAGCTGGTTCTATTTTTCCTTGCCACAGCAACAATCATCACATATCACCAAATACTTTCTCCACAGACCATACTCCTCATACCCCTCATACTCGCCACTGCACCCTCAATATCACTAGAAAGCACTTTCATTAGAGATGTAATCAACTCACTCACAATCAATTTAACTTGTTTTGTCTGTTTGTTAATTTTCTGGCCACTGCTTATATAATCTGACTTTCACAATTTGGATCTGCTTGCTTGTTGTAAAGATAAAGCCTTTTACCTGTTCCTGCAAACAAGTGCAGTTGCCAAGCTCATCTCTCAAACTGAAAGGGATAATTTGTGTGTAAATGTATAATGAAAGCAGAACATGAGAGACAAAAGAAAACTAGATTCTTCTCCCTCACTCACCTCATGGTCACATTGATAGTTCTGCCACAAAGATAATGTAACAGTAGCATTGATACAGTGACAATTGCACTTCCGCAAAATTAATACTGAAAATGCATAAATAAAAAATACCATGTAGCTTGCAGCTACCAGGGCATCAAGAAAGATGATTGTGATTGTGATAGTGGTCAGGATGCAATGCATATTAATGGCTTTTAAAGATGAAAGAAGTCTCACTACCCATTTATAGGTAAATGCAAAATGGATCTAGACTGGATGTTACTTAATTCTGTTCCACCATGGATTTATATTCCAGACTGCAGGCTCAAGACTCACTTACCCAATTTGTCACCTGAATTTTTTTTTGTTGGTCAGGAGCCTAAGTTATAGTCAAGTCAAGCCAAGTTTATTTCTATAGCGCTTTTTACAACAGACATTGTCTCAAAGCAACTTTACAGAATTTTAAGGGTTAAGGTGAACGATGTGTATTTATCCCTGATGAGCAGCCGTGGCGACTGTGGCAAGGAAAACTCCCTTCGATGTAATGAGGAAGAAACCTTAAGAGGAACCAGACTCAAAAGGGGAACTCATCCTCATTTCAGTGATATCAAGAGTGTGATTACTAAATCTTTAAACGATACAGTGAAGAGTGAGAACTAACATGAGCACTGGAATGTAAGATTATGAATAATGTTCTTTCTACAGTCTTTTACAGTCAATTGTGGTTATAAAACTAGGAGCTACTGAGCAACTCAAAATAGCTCAACATTTGCGATCATCATAGATCCAACAGTTAGTTTAGTTATAATGTTTACAATAGAGGTATTATTATCTAAATTGTCTTAAAGCCATATTCCCAAATGTTTAGCTGACTAATCAGGATTAAGCAGATAAAAATATGATTAATTTGTTAACACTAGAAATCTTAGCTAGCCTTTTTAAAGATATATTCATAAATACACATGCTTTTCATTGCTAATGCTAGCTATTATGCTTATGAGCTAATCTGACAGGTAGACAGAGATTCATATTCAACTATAATTTCTATATTATTTTAGTCTGTAACTGTTTTCTACTGTTATCAATAAGAAATGGGTTATTATTATATGGGTTACAAGAGCTAGGTCCTTATAGCATGCTCGTTAATTATTTTAGCTACTTAATTTGTTTAATTATTATTACTACTAGCTAGGGGAAGGGAATAAACACCGACCAGGCATAACTTTATGGCCACTGATCAGGTATAACATTATGACCACCTGCCTAATATTGCGTTGGTCCCCCTTTTCGGCTGAAACACTCCTGATCCATTCAGCTTCAACAGCATTAACTTCTTTAGCAATTTGAGCTACAGTAGCTTGTGCCTCGGCCGCCCATGGGCCTGTCGTTGTGTCAACGCTGTTACTTCCTGGGACAACTTTCAATAGATACTGACCACTGCAGACCGGGACCACCCCACAAGAGCCATGGATGCCAAAGACCTGTATTTGTATATATGACACTGTGCTCCAGAGAGTTTACATACATACAGGCCTTAAAGCTGTACTAAAGGCTGTATTGACTGTAACTGATACCCACAGAGGGAAAATGATCAATGGAAAGATAACGTCTGCTTCCTCAACAATCAGCATGCATCTGCCCATAAGTTTCATTCTCAGCAAAGTTGCACAGTTCTCAGTTCTGCCAGGTTCATGTTTGATACTATAAGCTAACTATGTATAGGTGCAAAAATACAGCATCATTTAACTTATATTACCTTTAATCCACTTGTACTACATGAGGTGTAAAACATTTAAAATAATCATGTTTTACACCTCATGTAATCATGCTATAAAAAGGTAGTGTTTTTTGTTGTTGTTTTTAAGAACACACTTCTAAGCAGGTAGGTTTTCATGCTTAATTCAATAGTATTTAGCATACTAGCATAAACCTATTGCAGCTGTTATCACATAGATTGAAACATAAAAACCCACACATTCTTCTGATATAAAACCACCTATATAATATTCTAGTTTCCACATCACAACACATACTAACAAAGATATGTTGTTTGTGGTCTGCTTTTATCTACAGTGTGATGTCACAGTTGCACTAGTTTTATGCTAGTACCCAAAATGCTAATTTATTAATCATAACCAGAGGAGCATGCATAGGGGAAGTAAGTGGTGGGGGTTTATTCTTTTTATAGCAGCTCCTGATTCAGTGTAAAGAGGAAGCTTCTTTTCAGAGCAGTGTAACACTCAAGGGACAACACTGTCTGTCTGGTTCTGCACACGTGAGCTCACAGATGCCTGTCACCAAGAGAGCATGACCAATTTTGCTCACTTGACTTGTGGCCATGAATAGGTATTGTTCTGATGATGCTAGGACTTGGTGTTGCATAGTATGTAGATCATAGTATAATCCTAAACAGTTGGAAAAGTGTGTGGGACTTTTCTGGTTCAGGTTTCTGCAAAGTCCCACAGAAATTAGTTGTCTGACCTCTTTTATATGCTCCTGCTGAGACCATTCCTACAGAATAACAACACTGCATACCAAATTTATGCAGTCATATTACAATACACAGATCTATCTAAAAAATAAGAGCCAAACATACTTAATGTATCAATGGTTGGAACTCTCACATAATTGGATGAGGCAAGATTTTTTAATCAAGCAAAAAAAAAAAATAGGATTTTTATGTTTGGCAACAAAAACGTGGGTTAAAATTGGTGCACACATTGATTCCAGCAAACCAAATAAATCCTATTGTCCTGATAGACTCTGAACTCACTATCACAAGTCATATAAAAATCAAACACTAAAAGATACTTGTGGATATCTTAAAATTTTAGCCAGAAGCAAAGGTCTGGTGTCTCAACAAGACCAAGCAAATATTACCAATGGATTATTTTAGCAGGATTGGACAGTTTATTCAGATTGCGGCTACAATCGTTGCCAGGACAAAATAGATTTTTAGGTGCTTCAAACCCAAACTGCAGCAATTTTTTTAATGAAATTTTATATATATATATTTTTAATGTGCTTACAGTTCCACTCTTAAACTTGCACTTTATTTCTGTAGAAGTACTTTATCTGATGAGCAGTACGCTATTGTGCCTTTGACATGCTAGATATTGTAAGCATACTACCAAAATTACACTACATTTAGAGTATTCTATTTGTCATGTCATTGCTGGAAATAATGTCCAACTACACTACCCAGAGAAACAACACAGCCTGTAAACATGAAAAATACAGACTTATTGCCTGGTAAAGCCTCATGTTTTAGATTTAAAGTTTCTACAGTTTCACTACACTATCCGCATATGCCTTGTAACCCAGCCATTAGGGAGGCACAAACCAGTGCACTATTAGTGCCGGTCCCAAGCCCGGATAAATGGGGAGGGTTGCGTTAGGAAGGGCATCCAACGTAAAATGTGCCAAATCGAATATGCGGATCACAAATCAGAATTTCATACCGGATCGGTTGAGGCCAGGGTTACCAACGACCACCACAGGTATCGTTAGCCAACAGGGTACCAGTGGAAATTGGGCTACTGTTGGCAGAAGGAGGAGAAGGACAGGAGGTAGACGTCTACAGAGACGGCAGGAAAAGGAGAAGTGAAGGAGAGTGGAGGTTCGGGTTGGTACTTTAAATGTTGACACTATGACTGGTAAAGGGAGAGAGGTAGCTGATATGATGGAGAGGAGAAAGGTAGATATGTTGTTCAGGAGACCAAGTCGAAAGGGAGTAAGGCCAGGAACATTGGAGGTGGGTTTAAACTGTTCTATCTTGGTGTGGGTGGAAAGAGAAATGGTGTAGGGGTGATTCTGGAGGAAGAATACAGTAAGAGTGTAGTGGAGGTGAAGAGAGTTTCTGATAGGGTGATGAACGTGAAGCTGGAAGTTGAAGGGCTGATGATAAATGTCACCAGTGCCTATGCTTCACAAGTTGGCTGTGAGATGGAGGAGAAGGAAAGATTCTGGAGTGAATTAGATGAAGTAATAGATGGTGTAGCTAGGAATGAACGATTGGTGATTGGGGCAGACTTTAATGGGTATGTAGGTGAAGGGAACAGAGGTGATAAGGAGGTGATGGGTAGGTATGGTTTTGAGGAATGTAAAAGGGCAGATGGTGGTAGATTTTGCTAAAAGGATGGAAATGGCAGTGGTGAATACGTATTTTAAGAAGAAGGATGTTCATAGGGTGACCTATAAGAGTGGGGGAAGGTGCACACAGGTGGACTATGTTCTATGTAGGAGATGCAACCTGAAGGAGATTGGAGACTGTAAGGCTTCGGCGGATGACAGTGTAGCTAGACAGCATCGGATGGTGGTCTGTAGGATGGTTTTGGAGGCGAAGAAGAAGAAGTGGAGAGTGAGGACTGAAAGAAGAATAAGATGGTGGAAACTGAAGGAGGAAGACTGTAGTGTGAGGTTCAGGAAAGAGGTCAGACAGGGGCTTGGTGGTGGTGAAGAGGTGTTAGATGATTGGGCAACTACTGCAGAAGTGATGAGGGAGGCAGCTAGGAAAGTATTTGGTGTGACATCTGGAAATAGAAAGGAAGACAAGGACGTGGTGGTGGAATGAGGAAGTGCAGGAGAGCATAAGGAGAAAGAGGTTGGCAAAACAGAAGTGGGATCGACAGAGTGATGAGAAAAGTAGGCAGGAGTACAAGGAGATGTGGCAGCAGGTAAAGAGGGATGTGGCGAAAGCCAAGGAAAAGTAATATGAGGAAAAGGCGTATAAGAGGTTGGACACTAAGGAAGGAGAAAAGGATTTGTACCGATTGGCCAGGCAGAGGGACCGAGCTGGGAAGGATGTGCTGCAAGAGCAATAAAGGATGGAGATGGAAATGTGTTGATTAGTGAGGAAAGTGTGTTGAGAAGGTGGAGGGTGTATTTTGAGCAGCTGATGAATGAAAATCAGAGAGAGAGACGGGTAGATGATGTGGAGTTGGTGAAGCAGGAAGTGGATAGGATTAGTAAGGAGGAAGTGAGAGCAGCGATTAAGAGGATGAAGAGTGGAAAGTCGGTTGAACCAGATGACAGAGGAACATGGAGATGTTTAGGAGAGATGGCAGTGGAGTTTTTAACCAGATTGTTTAACAAGATTCTGGAAGGTGAGAGGATGCCTGAGGAATGGAAAAGGAGTGTGCTGGTACCGATCTTTAAGCATAAGGGAGATGTGCAGATCTGCAATAACTACAGGGGAAAAAAGTTGATCAGTCACACCATGAAGTTATGGGAAAGAGTAGTGGAAGCCAGGCTGAGAGAAGAGGTGACCATCTGGTGAGAAACAGTATGGTTTCATGCCGAAGAAGAGCACCACAGATGCCCTATTTGCTTTGAGAATGTTGATGGAGAAGTATAGAGAAGGACAGAAGGAATTGCATTGTGTATTTTTGGATTTAGAGAAAGCGTACGACAGAGTGCCAAGAGAGGAGTTGTGGTATTGTATGAGGAAGTCAGGTGTGTCAGAGAAGTATGTGAGGGTGGTGCAGGACATGTATGAGGACAGTGTGACAGCAGTGAAGTGTGCAGTAGAAACGACAGACTGGTTCAAGGTGAAGGTTGGACTGCATCAAGGATCGGCCCTAAACCCTTTCCTGTTTGCAGTGGTGATGGACAGGTTGACGGATGAGGTCAGACAGGAGTCGCCCTGGACTATGATGTTTGCGGATGATATTGTAATTTGTGGTGAGAGTAGTGAGCAGGTTGAGAAGAGCCTGGAAAGGTGGAGGTATGCGCTGGAGAGAAGGGGAATGAAAGTCAGTAGGAGTAAGACAGAGTACATGTGCGTAAATGAGAGGGAGGGCAGTGGAGTGGTGCGGTTGCAGGGGGAAGAGGTGGAGAAGTTCAGGAACCTCGGGTTAACAGTGCAAAGTAATGGAGAGTGTGTTAGAGAAGTAAAGAAAAGAGTGCAGGCAGGGTGGGGAAGAGTGACAGGAGTGATCTGTGATAGACAAGAATGAAAGGAAAAGTTGATAGGACTGTGGTGAGACCTGCAATGTTGTATAGATTAGAGACAGTGGCATTGAGTAAAAGGCAGGAGGTGGAGCTGGAGGTGGAGCTGGAGGTAGCAAAGCTGAAGTTGTTAAGGTTTTCGTTGGGAGTGATAAGGATCGACGAGATTAGAAATTAGTTTATTAGAGGGACAGCCCATGTAGGACGTTTTGGTGACAAGGTGAGGGAGGCGAGATTGAGATGGTTTGGACATGTGCAGAGGAGGGACATGAGTTATATTGGTAAAATAATGCTGAGGATGGAGCCCCCAGGAAGGAGGAAAAGAGGAAGGCCAAGAAGTTCATGGATGTGGTGAGGGAAGACATGCAGGTAGTTGGTGTGAAAGAGGCAGATGTAGAGAACAGGGTGGTATGGAGACAGATGATCTGCTGTGGCGACCCCTAATGAGAGCAGCCGAAAGAAGAAGAAGATCTGCATATGCCTTGTGGCACTATTTTCCAGATACTGTTATTTGTTTATGAGCTAATATAAGTATTTGAACATGCTAAGTACTTTATTTATTTATGTTATTAATGTAAGCAACTAATGATCCAATAATGTTCTACAAACATAGAAATGCATTTTTATAAAAAAAATATTGTATTAAGAGAATATTTTTTAGTTTGTTTGTTTTAACCAAATACTTTAAAATGTAAACTTTACCATACAGCTAATTGGGCAACATGTCAAATAAAATTTTACTTGAAAAATTCACCAGTGACAGGCTCACCTCCATCTTGTGGATCATCCATATCATCATCCTTTTCCAACTGAAACATAAAACAGCTGAATGACTACTTAAATATTTAATATTTACAAAGCCAAAATTGTGTGTGTGGCTATCTATCTATCTGTCTATCTATCTATCTATCTATCTATCTATCTATCTATCTAGATAGATAGATAGATAGATAGATAGATAGATAGACAGACAGACAGACAGACAGACAGACAGACAGACAGACAGACAGACAGACAGACAGACAGACAGATAGATAGATAGATAGATAGATAGAGTGGTGTGAACATGCAGTTTTTAAATGAAGGTTTTTATTATTAAGGGAAAAAAAATCCAAAACTACATGGCCCTGTGTGAAAAAGTGTTTGCCTCCTAAACCTCATAACTAGTCAACAAACAACTGCAATCACGAGTTTGTGATAACTTGCAATGAGTCTGTTACCGCGCTGTGGAGGAAATTTGGTTTACTCATCTATGCATAAATGTTGTAATTCAGCCACATTGGAGGGTTTTTGAGCATGTGCCGCCTTTTTAAGGTCATGTCACAGCATCTCAATAGAATTCAGGTCAGGACTTTAACTAGGCCACTCCAAAGTCTTCATTTTGTTTTTGTTTAGCCATTCAGAAGTGGACTTGCTGGTGTGTTTTGGATCATTGTCCTGCTGCAGAACCCGGATTCACTTCAGCTTAAGGTTACAAAACAGATGGCTGGACATTCTCCTTCAGGATTTTTTGGAAAAACAGAATTCATGGTTCCATTTATCACAGCAAGTCTTCCAGGTCCTGAATCAGCAAGACAGTCCCAGACAATCACACTACAACCACCATATTTTACTGTGGTATGATGTTCTTTTTCTGAAATGCGGTGTTACTTTTATGCCAGATGTAATGGGACACACACCTTCCAAAAAGTTTAACTTTTGTCTCGTCAGTCCACAGAGTATTTTCCCAAAAGTCAAAACTGAGATGAGCCTTTATGTTCTTTTTGCTTAGCAGCGGTTTTCGTCTTGGAACCATTTTGATATTTAAACTAGTTTGATGATCTGAAACATTAATGTGTGACCAACATGCAAAACAATAAGAAATCAGGAAGGGGGCAAACACTTTATCACACCACTGTAGGTAGGTAGGTAGGTAGGTAGGTAGGTAGGTAGGTAGGTAGGTAGGTAGATTTATTAATATTTGAACCAGATCTGTTACATTGTATTTATTCCAAAAGTAAAATAAAACAATTGACACCTGATTTTCAAGTTCCTCCAGTGATGCATAATATTTAGACCACCAGTCAAGTTCTTCCTTTTCTGGCTCCTCCTCTTCAAGTTCTTCCTCCTTCTTTGTAACTGCTTTCAGTGGAGCCTGAAATGTTGATCATAAGAATTGGTACCTTCTTGTACATGTGCCTGCTTAGATTAATTCTGCTAACTATCAATACAGAGACTGGATTCTAAATGCCATTCCCGATCAGAGTACAGCACATCCACAATAGATCATACACAATAAGAACAGTGAGCATGTCATGTCTACAACTGGTATTAAGAGATTTTTCTGAATGAATAATGACCTGGTAGTTGAACCCACCTTATGGTTAATTTGATCTCTGCAATGACTTAAAACCTTATTTTTTTTTTTTTTACTTAATCTCATAAATCATATGCAAGATGCCAAACTTAAATGGGAGTCTCTGGAAAAAAAAACATTTTGCTTTTAATCACAAGAGAACATCATGTTCTTGTGATAACCTTGGTTTGCATGCACTGGTGATCTGAATACTGAATACTGCTCTGTATTAGATTGACTCTTTACATATTAACTTTAAGTTTTCATATAAACCTCCTTATCTAAGCATTAAAGCAGCCAGAACTTAGACAGATGTTTTCAGAGAATTATGGGTGTATGTAGGGATTTTCTCTGCAGATACTAAAACCAAAACATTAAAAGCACAGTAACTGGGAGCAGATATTAAAATGAATGTGGAAGTGTAGTTATTTTCTAGTAAATAACAAATTGTCAATGAGTAATAAACAGTGCTGAATGACGATCAAGCAGACTCTGATTGCAAAAGAATACACCCACACCCACACAGGCATACATGCTGACACATAGTAAGTCAAGAATTCCTACTGAGAAGTCACTGTGGGGATCCTACAAATGCTCAGAGCTGCATTAATCAGAGAGCACTCAAGCTGCAGGAGCACCAAACACTTTATGAGTGGACACGAAAAACAGAGCATGCTCACAGGCCTTCAAACATTCCTAATTATTAGGAGCTATTTTAAACACCACATAGCCATCTTCCTTACAGCCATCTTCCTATTAAGAAATTATTTTTTATAGCAGACAAACGGCCATCATGGTTAAAATGTTATTTATTAATAGTACATAATTCCTTATTTTACTAAAATTTTATAGGCTACAGATCATATAGGATGTGAAAGCAGCATTAAATGTTGAAATAACTTTGAATAACTTTAGGGCTCCAAATGCAGATATATGGAAAATAAATGTCAGACAAATAATGCTGATGTTGATGCACATGCACATAAAACTCACAGTGACTAGATTGAAAGGGTTAATGGGAATTTTTGTGTCTTTTAGGGGAAGTCCTCTCAGGTCCATACTCATTACTGTCTGCAGAGCAGTGTTCTGTTTTGGAGTTTCTTTCTCTGAAAATAAAAAAAAATGTAATTGCCAAAGACTCCTATATGTATTCTTGTCAAAAATGTGCAGTTTAACCTATTCACTGTCATGTACCTTCATGAGGCTCCTCCTCGTCATCCTCCTTCCAGTCATCAAGGTCTTTAGGTGCAAAGTGCATGAGACTCTGCACAACATGAGTCCCCACCAACACCCACCGTCCAAATGCCCGTTGCTCCATCACAAAGATGGTGAGGGGAGGATGCAGGTACACTAGCTCTGGAAGCTCCTAAAGCATACACATCACACGCATTCAGCTTCATGCCACTGACATACATATGATCATCACTAAAATGACCACTAATGTGTCATTACAAGCATTTAAGGACCGTCATTGCAAGAGCTCAACATAAAATGACACAACAACATTAGCGTTCAGCATAGATTATGTTTAAACCCCTTCTTCAAAAGACTTACCACATCAAAATATCTAACAACCTCAATGAAGTTGGGGTTCTGCTTGTAATTTTCAATCTCTTCTGACTCAATCATCTGTCCTGCACACTCCATTCGCACCTGAGGCTTTTCCACTTCAAATAGGTTCACACGTTTCAGGTCCCGCAGACCCCAGTACAGGACCTGCCAAAAAAAAAAAAACAACACAGTAGTCAGAAGCCTTTTAGAGGATGCACATAAGTAATGTAAACCTCCAATGATATATTAATTTTCCAAAAGTTCAAAAGTTTTATCTGATGTACCCAGATCTTGGTTATTGTACCTCTATCCTGAATTTCCTAAGAACGGGCCGCACTCCTTCTGGGATAATGTAATGTCTCTCTGACTCCAAGTACTCCGGCTCTCTGGGCTCCACATCCAGTGGTAGTACAGGCTGTTCATGCAATATATACACATTATATTTAAAAAGTAAAAAATTATATGTGCTTTTAATGGAGCTTCATCTGTGGTAAACATCCAAATTACAAGCAAGTGCTTAAAACGAACATATTTGCATGACATAAAATAGTTGAAAATGTAATTTCTTCTCG
Source organism: Silurus meridionalis (assembly GCF_014805685.1). Classification (NCBI taxonomy): domain Eukaryota; kingdom Metazoa; phylum Chordata; class Actinopteri; order Siluriformes; family Siluridae; genus Silurus; species Silurus meridionalis. The sequence continues at coordinate 9,703,491 of NC_060902.1, forward strand.
GTTAACCCATTAACATTAAACACATTAAGCAAAAAGTCTTCTAGCTTTGACAGTCTGAGCAAAAAAAAATCTGCCTACTGACAGTAGCAAGTAAACAGTAAGACTAAAGCACACACCTCTCCGAAGCCAGAGTAATCTAGCTCAATCAGCTCAAATGCAGCCAGTAGCTCTCCAGCATTGCTTTTCCCTTTAGAGATGTCAAAGAACTTTAGCAGGGGTTTCTTATATGGCTCCTCCACAAATTTCAGCTCTGGTTCAGCAAATGCTCGACCTAGTGACTGTGGACTGCCCTGGGTTAAATTCATAACAGATCAGTTAAAATTTGCTCAAATTAAAGCAATTAAACTGTAACTACAACACAGTATCAAAATTCTTATATGAAAAGATGGCACTTTTTGCTTTAACCATTTTCAAAGTGAACAAAATATTTTAACATTTAAGTGACAGGTGCTTCTTTATATCCAGCTGAGCCCAGTTCGATCAATAGTTTAAACCCTTAATAGCACAATTATTCTTGTTTTGATCCATTAACTTTTATCTGTGAGGAATGCATTCATTGTCTAAAACAAAATACTGACATGAAGACCATGGGGGCAGTCTATGTACAGCCATTTTACATTAAAAATAGGAAAACTGTGCCATTTATAAGCATACAGCATAAAAAGAGAAACAAAAGCCAAACTAACAAAAAAACTAACCAAATAGCTGTTGGTGAAAGAAACATTGAATGAGCTTAAAGTTTTTTGCTTTTTGTAAACTCTAGATATTGTTGTGTGTGATATTCTATGGAGGAAAGCAGTTTGAGTAATCACAATATTTTTCTGTACTGTCTTGTACATGAGTGTGATAAGCTCACTAGTTTGTTATAGTCGTAGATATTGATGATAACCACAGGGGGGTCATTCCTGAAGTCATCTTTGCTGCCTTCCATGAGGATCTGATCATACAGCAGCAACTCACACCATGTTGGGGACAGAGTATCCTCCAATATCTATAACACACATGCAGAGTGTGTTCAGGAAAAATATACTTAAAATAGTATTCAATAATATGTACAGGATAGTTTTAAGTAATTCTTAAATACTTTTACTTTGGTGTTAAATGCCATTTTTATTACAATGTCTGTGCCTAAAAGATAAATAATATAGAAACTAGTGGTATACTATTTCAGCATATGATTCGAGCCCCCAAACACACAGGCCTAAGCTGTATAAATGTATTCAACAGACCTGTGTGACTTGGCATTGATTGGAGAACACAACCTTAATGAAAGGGTCTGAGAGGCCATCATCATCTGCAGCAATGATGCCACGTGCTTGGTAAATGTGTGCACGGAGCTGGAAATAACGACTGTCTGGAAAAAGAACACAGCACAAATGGACATAATAAGCAATATATCATGAAACAAGCATCCATTAAAATCATTTTGGTTTTTTTAGATGTTTTTAAAAAATTAACTACAGATTACAATCAGAAAGAGTAAGCAATCAATAACATTCCTAGTTCATGGAAAATAAGGACTGTGGAAAAGCATATTTTCAAACAACATTCTTACCATCCACAGCTAATTTAGTGGGTGGCATGTTTGGGGGTATTGGCATCCCAAAAGTTGCTTCCTCATATATGGGCCTGAATTCAGAAGGCAGGCTTGTGACACAGTTTTTCGAATACTTTGTGACACCAAGCCACATATAGATTTCCAGTTTTGCAAAGATCTCACCCAGTGGTCCTCCAGATGTCTAGAAATCGATGTTGAAAGAAATTGATGTTGATCTTTTTTTAAGATTAGGCTATATAAATCGGTTTTGTAATAGTATACTCTGAATCTGATATTATTTGTTTGCTGTGTTCAACATAGGATAATCATTTTAATACACCTTCATGTAAATGGATGTGATTTTGCCACAGTTTTTGCCTTTCTCTTCCTCTACTAGAGAGAAAAGGATGGAGGGCGCTGGGATCCGGGCATATGCTATCCTCTTCCCTCCACTTATCATCCAGAGAAACACATCAGGCAGAGTGCTCTGAGGCTAAAAATATTAAAAACAGGGAACAGAAAGTTTCAGTTACAGGCAAATACATGCAGTAAACCATGCGACATATTGACATTCTCCAAGGACAACGGCCACACTTACCTCTTTAGCCAGGAAGTATAATCTCTTTAGGATGCGTCTGACATCAGCCAGCTTCTCTCGAACTGTCCGTCTTGTTACCCTCCTCTGCACTCTTAGAGCCTGCTTGACCAGAATGATCTAACAACAATGGGATTCAAATACCATAAATAGGAAAAATCTAAAAACCAAAGAGTAAGAGTAAAACAACTGTCCCATTCAGAATAAAATAAGGAATGCAAAATGTTATGCAAATGTATCTCACTATGTTTCTCTTAATGAAGGCTGTGCGGCACTTGTCAAGGTTGTTTGGCCGTGACTGCCTTTTCCTTTCCAAGCTTGCACTATACTGTCTGGAAATTAGAAAGAAGGGCCATGTGCTTTATGTGCAATGAAAATGTTCAATGAGTGAACAAAAATGCATTTAAAGCAAAGGCCTACTTGCAGGTGGAAACAAACTCCATCATGAGTTCCATTAAGCGCTCCTTGGCATTACTTCTTGGTCTTTTTAAAAGCATCTCAACCTCATCAATGCCAAATTCCTAGAAGTGAACACAAAAAACAGCGTAACAAGCAGATAATGTTCAGGAAACCTGGAATTTTATTATATATAATAGTGAACATGCCAGCCTGTCAGCCATCTTGTACAGCCAGTTGCAGTTGTAGTAACGAAATGTGTGGTCCTCAAAATAGTTCCATACATAAAGACAGGGTTTTTCACGTAGCAGGGGAATACAGCGGAAAGACCTGCAAAATTACAGCAGTTTAAGAAACAACAGGCCGTGGCAGTGAATATTATCTGGATAGTGATGTCTGGTGCATGATTCACAGTAAGTAGCAATGGTACACAGCCATATTTAACGGGAAACCTTTCAGTAAGTTCTCACAGTTTAGCTGATAATTTGCATTTTATTCCACCATTTCATCCTGCCAGAGGTGGAGAGACTCACTTGGCTAATGCATGCAATAATGTCATGAAAAATGAATACTTAGGAATACCTGAAAAGATGTTTGGAGTTGTCTATTGCAATGTCAACTGTTTGGACTATTGTAAAAAAACATAGTGTCTGCTGTGTGTTGGAAATCCAACTTCAGCCACAGAGCTATTTTTTTTTTTAGCAGAAATGTTCATTTAGCCGATATAAAAAAAAAAGTAAACCACACAACTATTTGTTGTGATATGTGCGAACCCAATAGCAGGGACAATGAGATGTGAGTGCCACTTACTGAGTAACACAACAAGTTAATGAGATAACTTCCATGGCAGTCAAATTAAATCTATGCTGTAAGCTTTGTATGATACACATTTAATTTAATGTGTATGAGAAAGGAAGAAGTAAGGGGGAAAAATGGTTGAATTACAGCATACTTCATTGTAGATTCAAGTGTACTTTACAGAAGGAAATATCTGGGTTATTATTTGTGAAACACAGAAATTAATATTCCTTAAAACTTTTGATCCTGCAAAACTATATGGAAAAATTCTCAAAAGAGGAAAACTATGGCAAAATCGCCATTAACTCTAATAATTCAGCAATATTTAAGCACTGCTCTAAAATATTGACAGTTTTATTTTATCATGCAGTAAAATAATGCTGCCCTGAATTCATCCAACAACAGGACATGAATCAAACATCCCCATATACGGGGTGGGGTGTAGGCAACATGTGTTGTAGATGCAAGCTGCTGTACTGACATACAAAAGCAGTGCTGTAATGCTGTTACTCATATTTGGACAAGTAAAAAATAGAAAAATACACATGGTATGTGATGCACAGATATGCACACTAAATATTTTGATAATTAAATATTCATTTATTTAATGGCAGGTCCATGCTCTCTTTGCTTGGGTGATTTCTATTATCTCTATGTATATAAGAACTCTTTTTCTATGTATATAAGAACAATCTATATATTTCTGGTATATTTGTGGTTTATTTAATTATGTTAATTGGGATATCTTTAAAAGCACCCCTAGACATACTGATGTAATGAAAGGTACTGCTACTTTAATAGTTTACCGGAGAGTAAATAAAAGTAGTAATCAATAAAATGAATACAAGTAAATAATAAAAATTAACACAAATAACACAATTAACCAAAAAATGTTCTAATATTTGTTCTGATCTATTTTCTTTCAGCTTTAAAATAAAAAAAATATATAAACAATGACTAACATCATGTGCAAAAACCCAAACACTTTACTCCAGAAAGTAAACTTATGTTTAATTATACTAAAAAAAAAAAAAACTTGTTATTGTAAACTATTCAGTTAATATAAAACGAATACATGCTGTTTGTTACTTTTTACTGTTGTGAAACCAAACCACACCAAATTGACCTCTGGCTAATTTGGATTTTGTAGTAAACTAATAGGTGTGAAAGCAAACTTAAGGGTCAAAATGTCAACCAGACTATTAAGATTCTTTAATGCTAATTAACAAACATTCCAGAGTTGACAGTTTAATTAAGATAGTTAAATAAAATAAATGATAATAAAGCAAAAGATTTCACAGATTTGGGGAATTTTTGGGGGTGTATTTAGTATGATTATTAAGTACAGAAGAGTTTAATTGAGTGGTGCTGCATTACCCATCATATTCAGTGGGCTGTGCCCTTCTGGGTGTTGTTACAGACTTGTCCCTAGAGCCCATTCCAGGCGGTTCTTGTCTCTCCAGCTCATCCTCTGTGGCTAATAGAGGCTGTTGGTCTTCTGCCACATCATCATGACCACTGCTCTTCTCACTCTTTACTATCACATCTGATGTTTTGCCATAGTTTCCTACAAAAGTGAAAACAATTATTTATTTTGTTTAATACATTCAGCCATCGTGCTCATTCAGATCATTTCTGATCTTTATTTATTTCTAGAAATAAACCATTTAAATATGTATTATTTGAATACAACACAAGGCTAAAAAAACTACTTATTTATAAGCAATTTGTAGATTTTAGCTGTTTACTACACTATATTGGAGCCAAAATTGAATAATTAATTTGATCTAAAAGAAGAATGGTGATGGAATTAATATTAAGGAAACACAACTAATAATACATTTGGCTGTGCAACTTTCCCTCACCAGATGTGTGCTATTACTTTCTTATTTTTCCCTATTTTAAAGGAGATTTCATTAATTTTAAATGTACAATTTTAGATTTGTATCTGTTGCCATCAATCCTCAACATGAAGTCCAAAGAGTTGTCTGGAGATCTGACTGTACCCCATGTCACCGTGCTCAACACCAGTGCATGACCTCACAAATGCCCTCGTGACTATTCTTACTATTCTTCATCTTGTGACAATTTATTACAGACATGTTTCAAAATCAAGTGGAAAGCCTTCTCAGAAGAGTGATGGAAACTACGAAAATGGCATAGAGAATTCCGCCCGTCAGAGTAACGGCGGAACACGAGGAAAGCCCGTCAGAGTAACGGCGGAACACGAGGAAAGCCCGTCAGAGTAACGGCGGAACGCGAGGAAAGCCCGTCACAGTAACGACGTAGCACGAGGAAAGCCCGTCACAGTAACGGGAGGTGGTAGCTCAGTGGTTAAGGCATTTGGCTTTGGATCAGAAGATCACAGGTTCAAATCCCACCACCACCAAGCTGCCACTGCTGGGCTCTTGAGCAAAGCTCCCCTGCTCAGTTGTAAGTCGCTCTGGATAAGGGCGTCTGCCAAATGCCGCAAATGTAATGTAATGTAATGTAGAGAAACAAAGGGTTTACAATCGTCCTTGAATAACCTTAGAACTACAATTTGTAAAATTAGTTAACACACTAGTCCCCATCATTAAACAGTTAAACTCTGCTGCTCATACTCAAATCTCCTATGAGCTCCAATTTACACAATTGTACAATGACCATTATAGTGAACAGTTATACAAAAGAAAATAATAAACTCCCTATTCCAGAATCCTATTAAGCTATTTAATAGATAAAGTTGGAATCCATACTCAAACTGGAAAGCTGTAAAGCTACTTTGGGACAATTGGACTATGCCCACTGTTAAAAGCAAGATGCAAATAAAAGTGAATTAAACAAATGCAGTGTGATGGTGAGAGATTCACAAAATAATTTTTGTTGAGTGCAGCACAAGATAAGTTGCAGCTATATCAATTTGTTGGAATATTTGGAATATTGTTAGAAATACAGAATGAACTAGTAAGCTCAGGAACACTAAAAAGTGCAGAAGACTAAAGAAAACAATAGTAGTTCTGAATGTCAAAATTAATTTTTCCCTGGTGAAGTAGAAACCCTGGGTGGAAAAAAAAGAAGAAGAAGTAGTAGTAGTAGTATGGGAAGAGAAGAGTATAAAGAGCTGCCCAGACTCAGCCAAATGTTTCAAAAGCCATTAGACAGGGCTTTACAATGTAGCTAGGCCAAGCTAGACATAACTTTAGCACATTTTAAAGGCAACCCAAAAATATTTATTCAAATAAAATTAAAACAGGAACTAAAGACAGCTGCATAAAGGCCTGCCAGAATATCTTCAGGGAAGAAATTCATTGTATTCAATTTATTTTATCACTATGTCAGTCAATCCAAAAACATCTGTTTCCTTAAAAAGCAGGGACTCACACAGAAAAATCTAATGTAAGGGCCTTCAAATTAAAGTTGGCTATATTCATTATTTTATTGTAACTCCAATATACTTTGAAAGACTATAATTATTTATAATAAAACTTCACTATATTCAAATATGAATCGACTTGATAGTATTTAGCTGTTCTTTATTTATTCATACCTATAGATAGCTCAAAGGTAACATATCTGGAGCCAATGGATGGATCCATCATGGTCACCTCAAAGAATGATGCAAACAGCAAGAATTCCTCTTTTGCACCTGTGAAGTTCTGTAAAGTTAAGGTAAGCATTAGGACATCTCTCTCTCGACATCTCTCCATCAAATATTATAGAATACTTTCAGTGGCTGATTCAAGAACATTACTTGTAAACCTGCTCATTCAAGCTATTAGTCATCTTTATTTTTGTTACTCACATCATTCTTTGCAAACTCCAGAAGCTGGTGTGCAGAAAAATTACTGAGATTTTCTCACATTTGCTTCATTTTGATCACTGAAGTGTATCTTAAGGTGAGACGTGTATCACATTTTGCTGCTACCTTATAATTTGCTGAATGGATAACTGCATGAATGAGCAAGGGTACAGGTAAAGTGGATATTAAAGCCTGATCAATTCTACAAATGTATTTTAAATGCAAAAAAAAAAACTTCAAACCTCAGGAAGAGGATGAATCTCCTCCACTTCAACAGTGACTGCTGCTGGAACCTCAGATGTGGCCTCCTCTGACTCTTCAGAAGGACCACTGCGAGCCTGCACACCTGAACAGTATGACAACATAACAGCCTGAACTGTATGACAACATAATCACATTTAAAATCTAGCTATTAAATTATGTTTTAATAATAATGTAAAATACAGACAGAAAGCAGACATTAAAACAGATTGTGTAAGCAGTACTCTTGAAGAATCATTCAACTAAACACATTATGTACCAGAGAAAGTTTAGCCTACATTGTTGTGTAATCTATAGAGCTAGAGCTGTTTATTATAGAGCTGTTTATTATTAAAAATAATAATAATAAAAATGACCAAAAATTATCCAGTGTTTTTATCCAGACATGAAAAGTTGTTGATTGAAAGTGACACTTTTAACATTATCTGCTAACAGATGACACCTTAACTACAGTGATTACATTGACTAAGTATTCAGACCCCTTCTGTTTTTACATTCTTTATTGCTTTGAATTGACTTTTGCTGACCATTAATCTACACACAATATCCAATATTAGCTTAGCAATAACAAGTTTTTAGAAGGGTTGAAAAATCTTAATTATTAAACATGAAAGAAACCTTTATTTAGTGCTTTAGTAATTACCGCTGGCAGCATCTAGGAACTACCATCTTTAAATCTCTGCACTTTATTCTCTGATACTTGTCCCAAAGTTTGCATTTATCTTTCCCTCTGATTAAGTCCCCCCATAAAATACTGCTTTCAACATCATGTTTCCCTTTTGGTGAAGACAACAACAGATATATTCTGTTAGAGTGGTCACTGGATTTTTGTTTACCTTCTAGGCCTGTTACTAGCCAGAGTATTTAGAGTTCTGATGGTTACAAATGTCTTCCATTTTACAATAATGAAGCTCAGAACTTTCAAAGCTTTAGAAATTGTTTAATTCCCTTATTCAGACCTATGTCTTGACTAAATTTGATAGTAGGACACAATAGTTCCTTAATGTTAAAATAAAGAAATATATAAATACATCATATATATATATATATATATATATATATATATATATATATATATATATATATATATATATATATATAAAAAAATAAAACACAAAGCTAAAAAGATTGAATACTTCACAGACCTGCCAGATGTGTAATGTGTCATATTATTAAAAATGGTTTTTAAACTTCTTTTTGGCACTATTATAATTAAAACTTGTCTCTGTTCTTACCATCATTTTCTTTTGTCATCTTTTCTTTGGACTTCTTGCTTTTCCGCTTAAATGTAAGTTTGCTCATCGTGTTCTTGACACTGGCAATGGCTTTACTCTCCACTACAGCAACTGCAGGGGATGAGTAAACCTCCACTGTCAGAGACAGCAGCACTCTGCCCCGGTAGAAGATGCCCTCACTCAGGCCCTCGTTTAGGTCACGGTGGATGTCACGCAGTGAGGAGTTTTGAGGTGACCCATATAAGTTGACCCACGATGGCCCAAAAGTTGGATTAAACCCTACAGCAGAGTCAATGAAAAGCCAGGTCAGGAAACTACCAGAAGGTAAGAAACTAGACAAGGCTTCATTATGCTTTTTTAAGATACTTGGCTACACATTATGCTTTTTTAGGCAACTGATAAATTAAAAAGCATCAAACAAAGTGATAATCTTTAAAAACTACATGAGACTAAAAAGATTTTAGAGAGATTATGTTTGAGAGTATTTAATTTAAACCAAAATATCAGTGAGAAAAACAAAAACAAAAAGAAAGGGAGTAGGACATTATTAGATATAGAACTGCAGCTTTAAAAAAAAAAAGAAAACAAATGTTGTGGAGAACCCTCACCATTTCTGTTGGGGTTTGAGATTTGCTGGAGGTCAAGGAAGTGTGTGGCCACAGCTACATCACCAATGTTGGCATCATCAAGGATCTGAATTTTGATTCGTCGAGAAAGGGGAGGAAACTGCTCGATGAAAGAGATCTGCTCGTTCCACACTGGTGAATTGGTGCCTGTGTCGACTGACGTCTCTCCCTAAAAGCAACACCCTCCACTTAGTCCAACCACAACTATAATTCAGCGAACTGTAGTTGGTAAAGAACTGGCATTTTATATTGCTTATTTTATTATGTTTATTGTGAATAATTGGTGTATTATCTAAATTGTTTCATTGAATTTAGACACCTTTGTTAAAGGGGAACATTTAACATTGTAAGACTGTGTTCCAAATACATAACTAATTGCTGTATATGCTCTTAGCTAATAAGGAACCATCAAGACAGCAAATATGTGCACCCAACCCATTTAACAAATAGACCTGCTTTAGGGTGTGGGTGTGTGTGCGTGTGTAAGTTTACAGTAAGGAATACTGGATGGCCAGTACATACATTTATGCATTTTAAATTTAAAGTAACCACGGGCCCCAGTTAAGCTTTAAGTATAAGAGAAAATAAAAAAGGCCTCTTACAGAAAGCAATGACATGATTAGAATTAGGTATACAGCACTGCAACTCCTAATAACAAAATTAAATGATTGAGTAAATGCATAGATGACTTGCACTGCCCTCGCTCGGAAAATTCGACAGTCAATGTCAATTAACTCTGTGTTTTGTATATATGTGACTGCCCTATACATCAAATTCCCACTTACCTATTTACCTGCATGTTCAATTGACTGCATCCTAAATGATAAAGTGTAAAAAGCGGTGTCATGCGGCAATCACCTGCTGGCCAGCAAACGTGACCTGCACATATGGGTCAATGAAAACTTTTTTATCGCCAATCATTTTGGAGAAGCTGCCCATAAAACCATCATTCATGCTGGGAAGGTCCTCCGCTCTATAGATTCTCAGCAGGAACTTGGCCCATGGTCGTTCTGCTGGCATCCTCTTAGGAAGGAGTAAGTTCCTGTGTAAAAGAAAACCCTTTTATACTTTTCTAAGAATAAAGCAAACAAAATGCAGAATAATATAAAAGCAACATTAGGTATATCAGTATAGGAGCCATAATAAGGCTGGAAAAGGGATGATAGAGGAGAAATGTTTTAGCAATGGCTCACTTCTCAATGTCATCATTCTGACTGGTGACAGAGGGCAAACTGGCAATTCCCATAGGGTCCCCCTTCATCATAACGCTCAGCGTGCACTTTACATAGCCCTTAATCCCTGAGCGGGTGTCCTTAGGGTCTGTAAGTGGAGCCCATTTCTGGTAGAAACGGTGGTCTGCCAAGAGAAAAAAAAGGAGAGAGAGACAGAGAGAGAGAGAGAGAGAGAGAGAGAGAGAGAGAGAGAGAGCAAAAGCGAGAGCGAGAGAGAACTATGAGCTAGCTTCCTGAATGATAATTACAGCTAACATGCTATTCTCTATTGAGCCCTGCAATTAGCACACTCACTCTGATGAGTTAATTATCCTCATTTAACTGGACAGCATGATGTTATCTCAGTACAAATGTCATACATTTTTAGTGGAAATGGGACACAACTGACTGAGAAGTTTCTGTCCATGCTTTTCAAAGATTTTTTTAGGATATTAAACTGGTGTTTGTTAATAATTCATTTAGAATGAGTTAGCATACCTGGCTGGTGGTAGACTGTACTGATGTCTATTTTGAAGGAGCCAATGTGGGTCATCAGAAATGCAAGCATCTTTTTGTGAACAACCTGAAATATCAAATAAATGGTTTACTAGAGTGTCAACTATTTAAAAAAAGCTTAATTTTAATGTATCTTTTCACACTAGTATTCACTTACAGAAATTTGAATAACTTTATCGAAAAGCACATCTTGGAACTCCTGAAACTCAAACAGAAAGTTCTGGAAGACAGTAAAAGCATCATAAACATAAGCTATGGTCTGAGTTGAATTGTTTCTATAGATGGGCCTCTACATTTTAGAAGTCATATACCTCATTAAAGAATGGACAATTGGTGGATTTCTGGGTGAGTGTATGTTTCTTCTCATCTCCTATTGTGATGTACACAGCGGGGTTGATGTTTACACCCACCAACTTCTGAGCCTCTATTATATTGACATTCACCTACAGCAGAATACCAGATAAACATGAAGATTACATCCTCTCATCCACTACATTCATACAGCACATCTTACAGACAATTTTATGTACAATCTATCAGACAGGAACCACTTGAATAATTTAAAGCACATCAAACATTTAACAATCGTTAACAAACGTTTAAAGCACAAACATTTCAACATTTTTAAACAGACTTTTGGACTTTATGAACTTGTGTTTGCAGATGGGAATTATATAATATTATAATATATTTATTTCCTCTTCCCTATTGCATTCTAACTTTTTTAATTCTCAGAATTACAAATTAGAGAATAGTATAATTTTAATAATAATAGTCTTTCCTTGGGGCAGTTTTGTTCAGTGTGGTTTACTTTTACATTTATATAATAGGATTAGGTGTTAGAGCTTCTGCATGTGCTGATGAGATCTTCAGGAACTCACCTGGAAGGACTTGACCTTTGGGGCAACAGCAAGTTCATGCTTCGATAAAGGTGCACATCGGCTAAAGAAAATAAATATGTGTGAATATTGAGAGGAAAATTTGTAGAAGTAGTCAAATAAGAAGACGAGACAATTTTTTCAAAACCAGGCTTAATGTGAAAAGAAATGATCCGCTTATAAACGTTATCTGTAACATGGCACTAAAGATGTGGTTGTACCTTATAGATGCCAGTGAGGATACAGTAATCATTAGAAATTAAAAGTGAATTAACAGCTGGTTAATATCCAAATTGTTGGCTAGTCATAATTTGGATTTGTCTTGCATGATGATGTAATTAGCTATTAATATGATTTACATGGTATCATCCTTGGGTTTTTAAATACTAATTGTTAATCATCAGCTTAATAGTTCTTGTCTTCTGAATTTTCAGAATGTACACTTTAAAATGGGTTGACTGTTAGTACAACATTCTGCAGAATACCAGTAAAATCCAATATTACATTATAGCTGGTGATGTAGAATGTGGATGACAAAATGTAAAACTTAAACCTTATTCATTTTAGACCCACAAACATATAGCATAATGAACATTATGAATTTTATATGATTGTCAAGCAGTACAATCTGTATTAATATCAAATAATTATAATAATTTCAGCAAATATTTGTTATAAAACTGTCTATACATCAATATAGCTTCTAGTATCGTTTAATTTAATTTAACAGAAATGTAAATCTACATTTGAAAGGCTTTTTAATGAGCTAAGCAAATTTATGAGTAAAAGAACCCATCAGGTCTCACATATCACACGACACCTGATAGTGAATTCACTTAAACAAATACATTATAATAAACTGTTGTGAAATACCTGAAGATGGGGGTAAATGTAATATTGGTACAATCCATGTCTGAAAAATCATAATCATCATCATCGTCATCATAATCATCATAATCATCTCCATCTTCATTGTCGGTCTTTACCAAACTACGGCCAAGTGCCCTGGCTTCTCGATCTTGCTGCTGTGGCCGCAAGTTTCTGAAATTCAAATTAATCATGACAATTTCAGAAGCATGCAAACCAAATGCATGGTCTGACAAAAATATTGAATAGCAATACATACCCAGGTTCAAGAAAGCCAGTGTTTCGAATCACAAGGCCAGTTCTATATAGATAAAAAACAGACTCAAAAAAAAATCATATTCACATTTGCTTTGAATTTGTAAATCATATAGACAGATGAATGGATGATAAATGGATTGATGTCACTCACTCATCGGTATCCTCTACCCTAAGGAAGTCTTCACTAGTCCAGTCACCAGCTGCACCTTGTAAAGGGTGGAACCTCACATCCAACTCAACATATATCTGAAAACAAAAATAGAAATCCAATATTAGGATGTTTTAAAGACAAAAAATCATCAAAAAAATAAATATATTATACCACTGTCTGTTACTAACACAGGTGCACTTAAAACATGTTTTAGTCATCAGGTGCAAGAAATTTTAGAACCATCAGTAATGAGAGCTGTGTGAGCAAATGGAAGGATAATAGCTTTGCTGAGCTCTTAAGCAACTCACATCAGTCAGACTGTGGTTGCTGTCTGTAAGAGGTTCCCTCAGGACCAGTCTTCCTGCTGTCACCACATGCTGCAGACTAATCACCAGCTTCCCCAGCAGTCTAAAAATCAAACAACCATGAGACATGAATCATAACTTAAATAATGGTCAAATGGTTGCCATATTTATTACTTCACTGAGAAAACAGCAACAGTTTGAGACAGCATTATATAATTTCACACAAATGGATCAATACATATACTCTCACCTGTTACTGAACATCTTGCTGCAGTTGTACACACTAATGGAGAGCACTTCATCCTTCAAGATTTTCCCATAGTGTGGCCATCTGAAGTGCTAGACAGTCACAGATGTCAGAAAATAAAGTGCAGGAACAGTTTTTGTGACCAGACAGGCCTGCTCATTAACTCATTATGCTTTATTCTAGTGGTTTTACAAAAAGTGTCAATGCATCATAGCAGGGTTTAATAATGACTACAGTAAAAATCAAAGCAATCACTTATGAAATATAGTGATATTTAGCCAGTTATAAGCCTGAGGGCAATTAAATAACTCAAATGAAATATCATTACAATTTGAACAAAATTAGGAAAATATTTTGCTGTTAAATTTCTGAATTGTATTAGACTGAACGTCTTTATACATTTTTTATACAGGTGGGGCACTACTGGTGGTACTTCAAATAACATGTTTTACATTAATTTGCACATTTATAGTACAATATAGTTTCTACAATATCAGCATATTCACAGGAATTTTGCAAATGGCATAGCCCATGTAATTAAGGCTAATGGTAAATGGAATAAAAATAGTTTAACTGAGAAAAGTATGCTTGCTGTTTTGATGAGTATTTCTGGTATTATATGTTACATTTTACTCAGTAAGGTCTCCCTTTATTTTTATAACACTGATAACAGGAACTACAGGACACTCAAGACCATTGAATTTATTTTAAAAGAATGGCATATTTTTCATTAATAAGCCAAAGATTTGAAACATTCTGATATCAGTGTGGTATAGGACAAGAAAAATCCCAGGGTGAGTTACTGTTATGAAAAATAAACCACTGCAGGGTGTTCAGAGTAATTTACTTTGTGCTGGTCTGCATCGGACCTCCTCATTGTAGACTATTTTTCTATAACTGCACACCACGTATTGTTTTACTCCTTTCATACCAGAGTTTGAATATGTGGAACACTAAGGATAAAAATGTTCGAATGGACCCAATAAGTATAAAGGTATATTTGAATAGCTGGATGATTTATCTACACTTTGAGAATAACAGGGTCACTGGAAATGCTTCCTGTTTGCCACAATAATTCTTGCTTTATAGCAAAAGTGAGTACCTTCTTGTAATAACTGCCTTTAGATAAATGCTGCTATGTCACATGCTTTATATTCTACATATATAAATAACAGAATAGGCTGAGTGAGCAAAACATGCCATATTTGTAATTCTGCAAACAAAATGTTTTTTTCATTTGACTTGATTTTCATTTTAATTTCAGTAAATGGTAAAATCTCAACATTTGTTAACACAAGTTAAATTTTAACTCCAGATAAAGACACTAGCGTAAATATTGCACATTCATTCCTGAGAGCATGCAGGGCGCTGGCCATTTATTGATATGGGCACGCACTAACTAGAGGTGCCTTGAGTGACTAATCCGAGAGGGAGCGGTTTGTGTGAGGAACAGATCCACACCTCTCAACTACCAAACGCCAAACACTGAAACTATTAAAAACGTAGTACAAATGAGAGAGGAAGGCCTGCTGTCAAACATTTGTTTTTTTTCCATCTATCTTTGTTTGGTTATATAATACAATCAATTATAAAACCCCTAAATTATGCTAATTATGCCTGAACTATTATATTACTGTTGAGGTGCATTATTGCATAAAAATCCAAATGTTTTAGCATAATTGTTTTTTAAATAAATCGAGAAGTACCATGCATTTTATGAAGTGAAACAGAGAATTAATAAGTGGCTTTATATTGTCCTAGTCACACAACTTCACAATAAATTTCACAATCACACAGGCTTGAAAGCTTACAGCAACATGTTTTCCTTACCTCATTAAAAATCGCTATGTTTTCACATTGGAGAATCTTGGTTTTGTGAGTAAAATCTGGGTAATGAACAACATTTCTTTTAAAAATCACATGGAATATCTCAATTCAAAAGAAAAAAATATGAACACACAGACAAGATCACTGAGCATCATAAGCCATTGTTACAATCAACCCCACAATAAAATCCATAAATCAATTTATCAGGACATATTCCTGCTTTTAAAAAAAAGAGAGAAAAAAGCTTCCAGGCAGCTGCTTACCTCTAAAAGACAACTCTACTTTTCGATCATATTTCCCAGGTAAGTTTGAAATCTTCTTTAGCACGATAGCAATAGACATGTTTCAATGTTGTCGATCGCGTTTCTTTGATTTCAGTCCTGTAAATTTCCTTGCTCTTCCTGTCCTAAGTTAACATTTTGCTTCCATGAATCTAATCTGTTCATTTGAGAATGCTCAAAATAAACTTTATTATTGATTGGAGTTTTGGTTGTCCTGAGGCGGTAAAAACCCAAGCTGCTCTGTGTAGTGACTGAAAACCAAGAAAGTGTACAGAATATGAAAGGCTTTTCCTCTGCTCAGGTGTGGAGCTTTAGTTTCCCCACTGTTTGCACATGGTAATGTGGCAGGTAGGAAGTGCTAGATATGACGACATAAGGATCAACAGATGACTGAACTGGAATCTTTGTTTTGTTGTTGAACAGAGCACTCCTTAGAATTAAGTAAATGAAAGATTAAAAATTATGTTAATGAGATTTTATGCAAAGTGGAAAAAAATTTAGAGTAAGCAAACAAGACAAAGGCATTAAATTCAATTAAGCAGTTTATTGATTTTATATGTAAAAAACAAACAAACAAAAAAACCCTAGAAATAAAAGCTAAAAGGCACAAGCTGATAACTGGTCAACGTGCAGACGTTAACTCCCGCTGATAATGGCATTTTTGCTCGCATGCATAGAGAAAATAAGTGGGAAGTATTTATAAAAAAAAATAATAAAATAAAATCTATATGCAACTATAAATCAGGCATCGGAATATCTTGTGCGCGTGTAAAAAAATAAACGTTGTGTAGAGTATTTGACACTTTGTTTAAGGCATTTCGTGCTGCAAACATTCGTATATATGGTTGGGAAAAAATTAACTAGTAATTGATGTATATAATTGCATTCATTACACAGTGCTGGGTTTCAGTTCTGGTGATTTTTTTTGTGAAAGTGCATAATATGTGCTACACAAAAAGCTGGTATTTAAACACATTTTACTTTAAAGGATATTAGACAGGAAGATTTTAAAAACACAAGGAATCTTTCAAAACCTAGAGTGGCTGAGAAGTGCAACAAATATTTAAAAATATATTAATCCAATTCCAAAAGCAAATTGTGAACAGTGGTCATTTAGCATAAAACCAAGTGCATTAATATAAAGTAAGGAATTTCATAAGCTCTGAGGTTGGCTTTAGGTTCTACTAAACTTTCAAAAGTGGTTGATGTGCAGAACAGTCATAACTATGATCATATAGGGATATATAAGTTCAAGGCTCGCTTGAATGCTGGAGTAAAACTATTGATTAATTTATTTATCAGTTGTTTTATTTTATTTTTGGAGCAGTCCTACTACAAAGAAAGAAAAATATATACTTCTGACAATGACTAACATACTTTGTGTTTAATGTCAGTGCTTTGTCATGACTTAAATATGATCAAGTCTTTCTTTTGGGTAACATTTTATACTATTATTTATACTATTATATACTAATATTTATGTTTATATAAAGCCTTTATTGGTTATTCTTATTTTTGTCTTATAGCTCCTTTACCCTTGTTTCGGTCATAATGCTGACCTAATTAGCTAGAAATAAAAGGTACTAGTAGTTTGTATAGGATAAAATACAGACTTTATAAGTCCAGGGTGTGAATGTGTAGCTTAAAAGTATGAAATAAATATAAAACATGTTCTTTGTTCCATGTGCATAGGTGTTATAAAATGAACTGAAGTACTTTAACTTTGAATTAATGTTTAAAATTGTTACATTTAATAGTTTATGTAAATTGTTTGCAAATTAACTGATTATTCGAGATGTCTGTTTCCCTGTTGATCTATAAAACAAAGCCAGAGTTCTTAAATGCAGTGAAGTCTCTGATTTGTCTCTTTTCTTATTGCATTTACAGCATTTGTTTATTATTCAAAAACAAACAATGTTTACTCTAGAACAGGGAACATTAGTTCATACTAGTACCCTTTATCGCTAGCTAACGAGGTCATCGTTATTACTAAAACCAGTGCAAAGGGGATATTAGACAAAAATAAGAGAATAACCAATAAAGGCCTTATAGTTTGTAATAGCATACACATCCATAACCAGTCATTAACAAAAGCAGATTTTAGTCATTACCTATTGGCAGATTTTTGATCTCCTTAGTTGTTACCTTCTTTTGTAAAAAGCACAAGAGAAATCTAATCTTGTTCTAAACACGGCATACAGCTGAAGAAAATTAGAGATTTGCTGTAACAAGATCAAGATGTTGTTTCATTAAAACATCCCTAAACTCCCTCAAAAATGCAGTTCCTGTACTGTGCATAATGTTGGGAATGAACTAATCGGTTCGGAACTAAACTTAAAAAGACCAAAGCTGGAGTTCCAAATAAATGAAGCCTGCAGCATTTTAAACGTTAACATTGCAACGCCCACAAAAATGTAAATGTTCATGAAGCTAGAATGGTGAAGGGCTAATTATAATCTAGTTATAAGAGCTATGTAGAGCACAAAGTAATGTTAAGTGTTCTTGAACATACATAATATTTTGCA